>NC_020493.1:995210-1000277 GCF_000184155.1 Fragaria vesca subsp. vesca | reverse complement strand
ATAGAATGTTATACATGCAAATTATACCCAGCTGTTATATTGATTATATATTTAGGGTTAATGACAATATTGTGGTTTCTTAAAAATAACAGGGGCAAAAGGTTAGTATACCCGCGTCTTGGCACAGTGTAGTATCCACATTATGCATATTCCACATATGTATAAGAACTATCACAAAATTCATGAAATTGTAATTCTCATAATTTTAAAATTTTATGGAAACAACGTTATAAAGCTGATCAATGAGGTAATTGATTGATAGAAATGTTTCTAATATGTACTTCATAGAATATTATTAATACAAATTACACCCAGTTGTTATACTGATTATATATCTAAGGTTAATGACAATATTGTGGTTTCTTAAAAATAACAGGGGCAAAATGGTTAGTACCCGCCCTTTGACGCGGTGTAGTATCCATATTATATGCATATTCTACATATGTATAAGATATGTAAGAGCTATCATAAAAACAACTTTTATACAATAAAACATCTAATCTTGTATTCTACCCAAAATATAAATACTCTAATTATTTTGATTTGTAAGATTCAGGATGTAGAAGAAAAGTAAAAAACGGAGGGCAAAAAAATCTTTGCCGAGAGAGAGCGTATCTAAAAAAATCTAAATCACATGTTTCAAAGAAAAAAAAAAAAAAAAAAAGAACTTTTCACTGTTTATATGCTTAGGCTTATGAACAGTCGACCAAGCTTTAGTAATAGATAAATAAGTATAATTCGTTTCATTAATGAAGCTCGATCCTAAATTCCACCAAGCAACGTAAGTGATAGTACTAACTAAACATATATTATTGATGACCAATCAATCAAGGATAAATGAGGTTTACGTGTACATAGCTAGCTAGTTGGCAAATTAGGTTAAATTTGTTGGTTACAGAAGCAAAGAACTATAAACCAGAATTGGGAGAATACTCATTGTATTCATTATTTGCAGTCTTAGGCATTATATAGCCCTACGAGATAACTGAAATTCAAAGCAGCCCACGCATTGCACTACTCTAGTGCGTGGTACACGATTACAAGGAAACAGTCAAATCCCAACTACATGTCTCTGTAAACTAGGGATTATTAACAACTAGGAATAACAAACATAAACAAACTCTAAATACCAACAAAATTAAGCCATTATCTTGAGCAGTCTTGCATATGCAAATCTCAGCATAATGCTTAAAACTGGAAGCCATTGATAGTCATCCCTCCATCGACGCAAAAAGTCTGGCCAGTTATGTATGAGGCTGCAGGAAGGCATAGAAACGCCACCAAGGCAGACACCTCTTCGGGCTCTCCTATACGTCCCAATGGGGTTCGAGATATGACAGCCTCTATTAACGACTTTCCGTCGTCATTGAACATCTGCATTTGAAAAATAAAAATCAGTACCGTACCTGTGAATCAATTAGGTTAATTTGCACATTCGAAATCATTCATCTATGCATGTATCTTACAGGTTCAACAAAAGGGGTTCTGATGAACCAAGGTGCAACACTGTTGATCCTAATGTTGTCTTTTGCCCACTCACAAGCCAAGTTTTTGGCCAATTGATTCATTGCTCCTAAATTGAATAGAGAAGAGATCGGTCCACCGCAACATTTAACCTTCAATCAATTTATGGAATATGTATTTCAAGGAAAATAAAAGTGTACCTTTAGTTGCGCCATATACACTCCCACCCCCCCAAGTTGACAGCACACCAGCAACAGAAGACATAAAAACAATGTTACCAGCTCCTGAAGTTTTGAGAAGAGGATGTGCTAGTTGGCACAAATTGTAAGTAGATTCAAGATTGGTACTCATTATGGATGAGTACTCTTCAGCGGTGCACTCAGTTGTTGGCGTTGGTCCGTGAGCAGTTCCAACATTGTTTACCTACAAGATCGATATATATATATATACACACATACATACAGAGAGGATGAGAAGCGGACCGTCCGCACTCGGCTTAAAGTGCGGACTTCGTCCGTTCTCCGCCGTCTCACGCCGGCGACGGCTTCTCTCTTTCCCGGACGACAGCACAGGCTTCCAGGACGGTTTCTCTCCTTCCATGACTGGCCGACGACAAGTTTTCCGGCCGGATTGAAGCTCTGGAAGAAAAACACCATGATTGATCAAGGTTGGCTGGAAAACTTGTCGCCAGTCAGTCCTAGAAGGAGAGAAGCCGTCCTGGAAGCCTGTGCTGTCGTCCGGGAATGAGAGAAGCCGTCGCCGGCGTGAGACGGCGAAGAACGGGCGAGGTCCGCACTTTAAGCCGGAGTGCGGACGTCCGCTCCACATCCGGCCTGCACATACATATACATATATATAGATTAACAAGTAGATTTGATTCTATTCTTATATCTTCTCTTAACTAATCTCAGGTGGTCTGTCATTATAGCCTAGATAAACCCATCATCATACGAGTATTAGACTTGTGTACTCATTTTTAATGAAAACCTTACAAATTTTGATGATGAAGTAAACACGATACATTGGTCACAAACTACCTTAGTGCTATTAGTACTGGACTTGTGTATATTGATGATTTTAAAGTACTTACAAGGATGTTAAGTTTCCCATGAAACAGTGATGAGACCTTGTGTATTAGCTCCTCTCTCTGGATTTTTGAGGCCACATCACAGACTGAACCAGTGACTTGATGATAACCCTTCTTCTTCCATTGATTCAAGCATTCATGGAGCTGGGCTTCATTTCGAGAACAAGTGTATACACTTGCACCTAGTCCAGCCAATTCCTCCACAATTGCATACCTAGAAGCAAAACATCTCCTAGTAAGCTACTCATAGAAGATGGTCTAGCTAAAGCACTAAATTTGTGTGCAGGATAATGAGCGATCGACTAACCCAATCCCTTTGGTTCCACCAGTGACAAGAGCAGTCATTCCTTCAAGAGACCATCTTCTGCCTCCGCCATTTTGAGCCATCTCTCTCTGCTGTTACTTGCAGTAATATGAAAGTAGAGGACTGGAGTTTGATGTCGAGGATTCAAGATGAGGTAATCGTTTTGTATTTCATTGGTCTGAAAGATTAGGCAAGTCATCGTCGTTGTTTGCTTCAAATATGTCTGCGGCAGCCGCAGGTCAAATTTGTTTTCTGTCCACCGAAATGTAATACACCAAAATATCTACTGGGAAAACTAGTGCAAGAAGTAACACAGAAAATGACACATTAAGTTTTAGACTTAACAGTATACATTCATATACTATATACACCAACTTTCTGATTTACATTAGCTGAAGAATTCACCTCATTGCCTTATAGTCGGCAATCCATTTATATCTACGACTGATGTTAATCCCTCTAATACAACTAGAAATCTGACCTGCGCTTTGCTGCGGTATGGATGCAACTTCTCATAACTCAAAACTTCCTCCATCTAGTATGATCGAATAAAAGAAAAGATTAACAAGTATGTTTCATGATCACTTTGATGTTACTCAAATAAATCAAAAGTCATCACATGTTATTCAGTTACCGCGCTTTTTTGTTTGATAACTCGGATTCCAGGTTTATTTATATCTATTACTAAGTTGCTCCTATTCTGGGATTTATGTATTCACAAAAATTAGTGGAAATATTGTACCAATGAGTCTCACAATTGATTTGAATCTTGACAATGCAGGTATCCCAAAGGACACATGCTTAACATTGGTTAACTATTTATGGATACCTATTATGTTTTCATTGTCATTCAAATGACATTTCCAGCAATATGAGTCTTTTCATCTTTTATTAAGAATTTGTTTGCTCACTCCTCATTCTTTAATTGACGGATGTTTCTTCCTCTCCAAAATGCTAAAAAACATTGTTCTTGTTGTTCATTACACCATCAAATTAATCCAATATTGCCTCGGCATGTTTATCTTATGGCAAAAAGCTATAGAAGCTCCAGATGTTCCTTCATTCTCCAAGTTCTGAAGAAAACAGTAAAAGTCATTTTCTTGAGGACATTCAATTCCACACTGCATATCTGTGAAGTGTATTGTAATTAAAGACACGATCAGAACTTATAAAACTAAGGATGAAACTAAAAATGAAAGAGTTGTATGAAAGAATGGGAATACAACGTAAGACATTGCAGAGCATTGAGTTTACTAAGATGAAGAAGTTTGAAAAATCTTTTCAGTTTTCAACTTGCAGATACCAATGAATTAATTTCACATTTACTTCTAAAACATTTGGCCAACTGCGTATTCATTCAACTGTAAATCCATCTTCTAAAATTGTAAAACTATATTTGTTAACATAATAGCTACCTTATACAACACTGATCCTAAACATTAAACACCAAAAAATCTTGATAGAGACTATTGAAAACATATAATAACGACTAAAATTCTGCATGAACTTATTAGTTATTATAAGTTCCATTTGATTTTGATGACTTCACTTTTGGTGTGTGTAGTTTATTTTTATCACCAAAAGTTTTTGTTCTCGACTTCAAATCCTTATACTTACAAATCATTGGACCTTGCAACCTAAGGCAATGTGTATTTTTTTCTTTCTATAAGTTAAAAAAACCACAGGGACAGGTTCAACAAATACAACTCGAGCAATCAATTGTACATGCCCTGTACACTAAGTGAGATACAGTTTTTTCCCACTTTTGGTCAACTAATTCAAAATTCAATCCCGGCTCCAGCTCAGGGACCACTACAACCATCACCCGAACAGCTGCCACTACCACCCCTGACCCTATTCCCAATAACCAACAGCCTGCACAACAGCCACAAAGACCGACCAACCCAGGCCAAATTCGGCGCTGGCTTCCTAGAGACCAGCGTGACCGGCGTGCCCGAGGCCTGTGCTTCACTTGTGATGAACCCTACCATGAGAATCATGTCTGCCGCAAGCCCTTTATGGCCATTTTTGAACAACCCACACCGGAGGAAATCCAAGAGTTTCATGATTGTCCTCCAGAATTACCGACCCACAAAATGAGCCTGACACTGACAACATCATGCCTCTCCACACCATTACCAACACCACTCTCATTGATATGATTGCGAGTCGAGGGTTCCAACAATGGCACACCCATCAATATATTCATCGA
>NC_020493.1:934489-995190 GCF_000184155.1 Fragaria vesca subsp. vesca | reverse complement strand
AGGTGCAATCCTTGCTCACCCAATATGCAGATCTATTTGCGTCTCCAACTAGCTTACCACCAAAAAGGGCAATGGACCACCGTATCCCGCTCTTACCCTTTGCCGGACCGGTGAACGTCAGACCTTATCGGTATGCTTATCACCACAAAAAAGAGCTTGAAGCACAGGTTAGGGAGATGCTCGCCAGTGGGATTATTCGGCCGAGTTCAAGCCCATTTTCATCTCCCGTAATTCTGGTCAAGAAGAAAGATGGCAATTGGAGATTTTGTGTCGACTACCGGGAACTAAACGCCGTGACGGTGAAGGATAGATTTCCTATTCCGGTGGTAGATGAATTACTTGATGAATTGCACGGAGCCAAGTATTTCACCAAACTGGATTTACGCTCCGGTTATCACCAAATCCGGATGCATGAGGATGACATTGAAAAACAGCTTTTCGAACTCATGACGGACATTTCGAGTTCGTGGTGATGCCCTTCAGCCTTTCCAACGCTCCCTCCTCCTTCCAAGCGTTGATGAACACCATATTTCGGCCAATGCTACGTAAGTTTGTTCTTCGTTTTTTATGATTTCTCATTTATAGTGCTTCTTGGGAAGATCACACTTCACATGTAGCTCAAGTATTCCAAGTGTTGAGAGAAAGTGAGCTCAAGGTCAAAATGAGCAAGTGTTCATTCTTCAAGCAAACTGTGCACTATTTGGGTCATGTGATCAATGAGGAAGGTGTGGCAGTAGACCCAAGTGAAATTCAATGTATCCAAGATTGGCCCAAGCCAACCACAGTAAAAGGGCTGCGCGGTTTTCTGGGCTTAACGGGCTATTATCGCCGTTTTGTGAAAGGATTTGGATCCCTTGCTCAGCCTCTCACTCAAATGTTAAAAAAAGAAGGTTTCAATTGGACCCCAGAGTCGACACAGGCCTTCTTCAACCTTAAACACGCCGTCACTACATCACCTGTATTGGCTTTGCCAGATTTCACGAAGCCGTTCACTATTGAAACCGATGCTAGCTCCAAGGGCATCGGTGCAGTTCTTACTCAACACACCCACCCGGTAGCTTTCCTTAGCAAAGCACTCTCTGAACGACAGCAAATGATGTCTACCTACGACAGGGAGATGTACGCTGTCCTCTTTGCGATTGAAAAATGGCGTCCATACCTCATCGGCAACTCCTTCGTGATCCAAACAGACCACCAAACGCTGAAACATTTGTTGGCTCAACGAATATCAACGCCGGCACAGCAAAAATGGTTGTCAAAACTCCTTGGGTATAACTACACCATCGAGTACAAGGCCGGCAAATCCAACACTGTTCCTGACATCCTCTCGCGCCAACATGAGCTGTTAGCTATTCAAACTGTTTCAGCCCCAATTTTTGATAGCATCCAACACATTGACAATGCTTGCAAGAAAGACCCTGAGTCCACTGTTATCATTGATGCTCTAACCAGAGGAATTGCCACGAAGAAGAATTTCAGTCTTGTCCAAGGACGCCTCTTATACAAAGGCAAAATATTTGTGCCTGCTTCGACGGAATGGCGCGCCAAGATCCTCCATGAGTACCATGCCTCCTTAATTGCAGGCCATTCTGGGTATCTCAGAACCTTGGCAAGACTATCAAAGAACTTCGCCTGGCCCGGCATGCGCAGAGAGGTCAAGCTATATGTCGCCTCTTGTGATCAGTGTCAAAGGCAGCGATATGAGGCTGTCCACCCCCCAGGGCTGTTATAACCTCTTCCGATTCCGGAGCAAACTTGGGAGGACATTTCAATGGACTTCGTGGAAGGCTTACCTGTTTCTGATGGATACAATGCAATCATGGTGGTAGTGGATAGACTATCGAAGTATGCGCATTTCATCGCTGTGTCTCATCCTTTTACAGCAGCTCAAATTGCAACAATATTCATGAGAGACATATTTCGCCTGCACGGTCTGCCTAAACGAATTGTAAGTGATAGAGACCCAATCTTTTTGAGTAATTTCTGGACACATTTCTTTCGTTTACAAGGCACACAGGTATGGCACAATTCGGCATATCATCCTGAGTTGGATGGACAATCAGAGGTAGTGAATCGCTCTCTTGAACATTACCTTCGCTGCTTTGTGTTTGATAAGCCTAGCTCATGGTCTCAATTGCTTCACTGGGCTGAGTATTGGCATAATACCACATTCCATTAGGCAATCAAGACCACTCCATTCCACGCCTTGTATGGTAGACCTCCACCTTTCTGTGATGAAATATATTCCAGGCACTAGTAATGTTCAATCCGTGGATAAGTCCTTACAATCCAGGGACCAACTGCTGCTGAATCTTCGTTCCCATCTCCAACTTGCTCAACATAGAATGAAGCAGTTTGCTGATCGCAAACGCACTGAACGTGAGTTTTTGGTGAACGATTGGGTGTTTTTGAAGATACACCCATATCGGCAGAAATCTTTGGCCAACCGCACAGTTCACAAGCTCTCTCCTCGTTATTATGGGCCATATCAAATCTTGGAGTGCATTGGCACGGTAGCATACCGCCTCAAACTCCCTCCCAATTCCAAAATTCATCCTGTCTTCCATGTGAGTCTGCTAAAGAAGAGAATCGGTGAAGGCTTGCCTGTGTCCACCACTTTACCTCAATTTGATAGCTCAGGGGACATTATATGGCAACCACTTCGCGTTCTAGACATGGGAGTTCGCACGAAAAAGAAACAACGCATTACCACATGGTTGGTTCAATGGAAAAGCATGTCTGAAGAAGATGCCACTTGGGAGGATGCAAGAACCATGGTGTGCAAGTTTCCAGATTTTTGTGTCCGAGGACGTGCACAATCTCATGGGGGGAGCACTTGATAGGATCATCTCTTATTCTACTAGTTTAATTCTCTTGTTAGGCCCATATATGAGCTATCAGCCCAAGTTCAGACTTGTGTGACTTTTGTAGAGTGGTCCTGAGTAGTAGCATAGTTGTACTGCATGAGAACCAACCACTCTTATATGTATCCCAAGCCGCTTCTGGCTGAGGGAAGGAAGAAATGAATTGAATGTTATTTTGTTTGCTTACATTTGCTGCATAATTTCCTTTTCTGCACTTGTTCACCCATCAGCCTTACTATGAAGTTTAAACCTAATTCATGTGCAGAAGTGAATTAATCCTATTCTTTCTGAATCGCTGTTTCTTCTTTGGAAAAATCGTAAAATTTTGAAGGATGGGAGAAGTCAGCATCATCTGGTTCCACTCCCGCTGTATCGGAGGAAGAAATCATGGCTGTTTCACTGGTTCTATCGGAGAAGTCAGCATCATCTGGTTCTCGTCTGAGATCGAGTTTCACTGTCTTCCACTCTTTCATGTACGATTTGATTCAATTGCAACGCCATACATTTTCTTATGTTTCTTTAACTAAGTTGTTGTAATCTTTTAAAGTAATAAGACTTCCAGTGTAACCGAAGATTCTTTTCTCAAATCCGCTCCATGCATTTTCCACTCGTCTCATTGAGTTGCATTTCAAATCCAAAAAATAGCATACACTTGATCGGGAATAGACCTGCCCTCCATCATCTAGCGCAAAAAATATGCCATTTTCCCATTCACCACAACTATATCTTTCCCACGTATTATATTTTAACATTTGGAGATGTCTCCGCAGTCGGCTATCTACATTTTCCTCCAAACCGATCAATCCTGAACATGGGATATCGAACTTTCTCCACGCATCACATCCTGACCTTTGGAAATCGATTTCATAATAAAGTGACCACTCTTTCTTACTATAATTTTTCATCACCCAAATCTTAACAAACTTTGGTGGAGGCGATGATGAAGTTTCCACGATGGCCAGAGATCCTTTAAAATTAAGCAAGTGACAATGCTGATGAATGTTAAAGGTAGGATGGGGAGTCCAGCAAAACTCCTCCTTGTTGAAGTCGAAGGAAATGATATAGCTTGGTCTTCTAACACGAGAGCCGCCCACTTCAACAAACCAGTGCACGTCTCCATGCGCACATACATATTTTTTGCTCAACTTAGCAGGGGGAACTGCTCGTATTTTTCGCCATGAGCTTTGCCCCAATACATAAACACTGACCGAAACTTGATAGAGCAGATCATGATTATTTACGGATACACAAACCAGTTTTTAAGTGTTAGCGGTAATATCTAATCCCATTCCATAATAATCCTTCTGAAACTTGTACTTCGTTGCTCGGATTTCATCTAATGGGATCTCCATAACTTCCCCTTTAAGAGGATTGAGCAACAAACCTGAACCTCTCCTTGAATATCTGAGTGTGAAGAAAAACAAGTTGTAGAAGACGAATTCTACATCGTATGCATCGCCTCTGGACAAAATCTCGGGGTGAAGATTGTAATCGGTTTTTCTTAAGTCGTGCTCGCCATCATATTTCAATGCTTCCAAGTGCAATTCGAAAGCATCCTTCTTCACCACAGGTAGTCGATTATAATGAAGCATCAGTTGAGGTACTTCACTTACAGAAAGAGGGTTCATACCAGAGTTGAGTGATCTAGACATGTGCATTTGAGCAAACAAAGGGCTGTCGATTACGTCGGAAATGGTCTTAGAGGCACATCTGAGGCTATAGATTGATTTGATAGGCAGCCTCATAAGGATGTCAACTATCACGTCGGGAGGTAGATCCAGTTGATGAACGAGGCTGAGTTCCGATCAAAGACTTCAAAAGACAGAAGCATTTCCCAGACCAGAAACTCAAAAAGTTATTCATCATCTCTTTGATACCAGTTATCCACTATATCGTTTTGTGAGTATGTTTTTAGACTTTTAGATATACCGTGTGGTGTATATATACTAATATACAGTCCAAATCCAAATCCAAATCCGAATGGGAATGGGAATGAGAATGGGAATGGTTGTGACTTGTCCTAATAGCAATAGGAAAGAAGAAAACAGATAACAAATTTTCCTATTGCTGCTGAGAGATGATCCTATATATGTATACATGGAAAACTAAATAATTTTATAACAGAAAAGATGATAAATGAAAAAAGAAAACACGGTTGCAGATAACAAATTTTCCTGTTGCTGCTGAGAGATGAACCTATATATACAAGGAAAACTAAATTGTTTTTGTAACTTTATGCATTAGGAGATTACTGTTTTCATTAAATTTGCATATAGAAAAGAATAATAATACAAAGAATTGAACTACTGGCCTTGAGCTTATAGGAATTTTTTTTTACCAACCCCAGAAAAACATAACAAAAATTACTTTTTTTTCTTTTTTTTTGGTTACAAAAAACTTTAGGTAAGAGCTTGGTTACACTACACCACCATTGTCAGAGCAAACCTGCAACCTCAACCTTAAAGGATTGACAATGGACATACATGTACTTGTCACACCAGCCTCCAGGTATGGATTTCCACAAGAGAATTTACAGATTGCGAACCAATAAGGCATGTTGGTAACAGAGATCGAACTTGGATGGGGTCTTCACTTTAAACCCGCCCTTGCCAACTGAGCCAAACCTCGTTGGCAACGAAAATTAACTTTACCACGGCGAAAACAAGAAGTAGAGAAAAAGAACAAAAGAAGAGGAAGTCTTTTACATAAATTACTTTTACCACCGCAAAAATTACCCGATAATAGTGAAAAAGTAAAAGAGGGAAAAATACATCCACATCTGTCCCATTATTAATAAACCTTCGCGCGGGATCAAACCATTTCCCGACCCAGAGAGAGCAGATCACAAATCTCCTCCGCCGGAAAATCCATCTTCAATCGAACAACAAACTTTAACCTAACTCCAAACGACGCCGTTCGAATCATCTCAATCTCTACCTGAATTCTTCAATTTCCATTAGCCTATAAAACCCTAGATTTTCCTGTTTGGCTTTAATCGGAACATGTCGTCGGACTTGTTGCTGAAGCCGTCGTGCGGCGGTTGCGGATCGACTTCCGATTTGTACGGAAGCAACTGTAAGCACATGACGCTGTGCTGCGCGTGCGGCAAAACCATGGCGGAGAATAAAGCCAAATGCTACGACTGCGGCGCCGTCGTCACTCGCTTGATTCGAGTTCGTCTCTATCTTTCTCTATCCGATTGATTCTACATACGTATAGTTATTCGATTTTCAGAGCAGCAGGTTTAGGTTTAGAAACTTTAGAATTGTTCGTTTCGATTTTCGGAGGACAAAGGTTTGTACTTTGGAATGTGATTGGGTTGTTGTGATTGTGATAGGAGTATAATGTTAGGGCAAGCACTGCCAGCGAGAAGAGCTACTTCATTGGTAGGTTTGTGACGGGGTTGCCCAACTTTTCGAAGAAGAAGAGTGCCGAAAACAAATGGACTCTTCGGAAGGATCTTTCGGATCCGAGGAGGAGTAAGGATAAGGATGGTCAGGACCAGAAGAAATATAAGGATGTTCGGCCGCCTACTGAGGCATCTCGGGTATTTGTTTCGAACTTAAGTTGAATTAATTGATTGGTTTCTGGCATTTCGTAAGTTGTATTTGAAGAATGTGGTGGTGTGATTTGTAATGTTGATGCTTGGAAGAAGCGTTTGGTTTCTGGTCTTGGTTTCCTTTTAAGATTAGTGCATTGTGTGACTTATTAGTTAGGACAAACTGTAGCTTAAATAGGACACTAGTATCATTGCCTTGATATCTGAAGTTTTTGTGATTTTCTTAATGCTTTTATCCCGTTTGGTTTTTCCATTTCGTGAGTGGCACTTGAATATTGTCTTGTTGTAACTGATGGTGACAATGACAATCATGATGCTTGTAACACTGAATTTAGCAGCATTATTGTCCGTTTGTTGCGTTGCGTTTCCCTGTTGTTGCTGCTTTAAGATTTGTTGCTTGTCTACTGGTTTTATATGACTTAATTAGCTAAAGAGGTAGACTAACATTAGTCATACCTGATTGTCTGAAGTTGTCATTTCTTATGGTTTCTATTCCGTTTTTTGACATTCAGTTTTCATAAAATAGGAGAAGCTCAAAAACAAACCATGGGTGTTGGAGGATGAAACTGGCCAGTCTCAGTACAATGGACAACTTGAAGGTGCACAGTCAGCAATCTACTACCTACTAATGATGCAAGGAAAAGAGTTTTCTGCTATTCCCGCCGGTTCTTGGTATGTGTGGCATAATGTCTGTTAGAATTGTTTTCAGTCTGGCGATCACATTTATTCTTCACTTGAAGGCGGTTTATGATTTTAAGCTTCTTTTTCTCATCCTTCTGTATGGAGTAATGACTGTAAAGTTTTCCGTAATTCTCAATTACAGCTGTGATTGATTTGTCTATCTACTTATCAAGAAAGGTTGTTTGCAATATGTCTAATAGGTTCAACTTTAACAAGGTTGCACAATATAAGCAACTTACTCTAGAAGAAGCAGAAGAGAAAATGAACAATAGGAAAAAGACTCAAGATGGATATGAAAGATGGATGATGAAATCCGGAACAAATGGACCTGGTCCACTTGGTGAGAAGGAACCTAGTGTGGCTAGTGCCAAAGGACGCAAAAAAATGACTGGTGATGATGATGAGGGAAACTTCTCTGATAAAGGGGAGGAGGATGAGGATGAAGAGACAGCAAGGAAAAATAGACTTGGTCTCAACAAAAAAGGTGGTGATGATGAGGATGATGAAGGTGGAAATGAAGATGAGGACCTAGATGATGATAGCAGTGAGAAGGGTAAGCATATCATATTTACTTTTTGGTTGTTATCATGTTCATACATTTGTGGACTATAGTTAGCTTTTTCTTGCTACACTCAGAACATTTGTTGTCTCCTACTATAATTAAGTCACAGGGGCAAAGAAATATGATCCATTTAGACATAGTGCGGGCTTGCCCTTTAACCCTTCTCAGAATCTCTTATGTGCCTTGTAAAATGCTAAAGGAAGCAGCAGATTGCATTATAATCTAGATGTTATTCTATTCTCCCTTGTTTCCATGCTCTAGTCATATTATGTATGAGACATAAATGCTTACCGGGGAGCCTCAAATTGCGCTGAAATATGCAAACAGCTTGACCATATAGTCCTTGTGCTAACTAATATCAGTCTCGTATAATTTTTTAAAATTTTATTTGGAAATCTTCTCTTTATAAGCATGAAAGGGACCTGATGAAGGACATCTCTGCAATTTTTGTGCACTTAATTATTATTATTACTTCATACTCTTTTCTTATACTGTCCCATTGTTGCAGGTGATGATTGGGAGCACGAAGAAATATTCACTGATGATGATGAAGCTGTTGGTATAAATCCTGAGGAGAGAGAAGAATTCGAACCTGAGGTTCCAGCTCCTCCAGAAATTAAGCAGGTTCGCTGCACACATGTTCTATGTTCCATTACTTAGGGTTATTTTTGGTACTATTATGTCTCCTTGTGTCTTCACTTTTCTCAACAAGTAACTATCTGGTTTCAGTTTATTTTGTATTTACTATGTTTGCTTGTGTTCCCACTTGTCTCTATTTATATTTATATACCAAATAGTAAGTATCTGATTCTCAAGATACATGTACATAATTTATTTTTGGATGTTAAGCTGATTGAGTTGTTGCAAGTGTAGTAGCATCTTAGTTTTCTAAGCTCCCTTGGCTCTATTAATTAATTAATTGATTAATTAATATATTAATTAGTTAGTTAGTTAATTTATAGTAGTAAGTGAAGAGACTTGCAAAATGAAATAACTTGGTGGACAGTTTACATAGATAAGTAATGGATGGGATAGAATATACCACACAAAAGCAGCAAGGCTTTTGTACTTATCAAGATAAACTAATGCTTGATCATTGAGCTTCAAATATTAACTTCTTCTTTGAAAAGTATGCCCTGGAACTTATCTGCAGCAATAGAATCAACGGACCTATCATTATCTTGCATGGTCAATTTGGGACAAGAGTTGGTTTTCTTCTATTTTCCTTTTGTTGTATCATGTTGAAAGGCCTTCAACTGAGGCTCATTTGTATATGTTATAAAGCTTTTTGATTTCGGTTCTTGTTTCCACTATAGTGCTACACCGGATTATATATATATATATATATATATATATATATATATATATATCCAGGGTGCAAAACCTTGGGTGTTAAAGTAGTTTTGGCTCATTGTAATTATGATGGCATTGTGTGCATGATTACCTCTTTTGCAGGACGATGATGATGATGATGCTAATGAAGGGGAGGGTGGGCTGAGCAAATCAGGAAAAGAGTTGAAGAAGCTACTTGGGCGAAGTGGGGGCCTGAATGATTCAGATGGAGAGGACGATGACGACGACGACGACGATGTAGGTTATGTATTTGGGTTGCCTGGTTTTAGTACATTATTGACTCAAGACTGCCTTGTTGCAGTATAACTATTTGTTGTATGCATTTTGCAAGTGATAGAGCATCTATGTTGAAATATACCTGTTTGTTGTATGCATTAACTAGGGCTCTTGATGATCTTCTATGAAATGTTAAGTGTACATCTCAGCTCTATCTTGACTAATTAGACATTTGCTACGATTTGTACAGATGGATGATGATATTGCCTTGCCTCAACCGCTGGCTCCAAAGCAGAAGGATGCACCCAAACAGGAACCAGTTGACAATAGTCCTGTTAAACCAGGGGCTTCTGGATCTGCTGCTAAAGCAAACCCATCTGCCTCCAAGTCATCTAAGGGAAAGAGAAAATCGAATGGTGATGATAATAAAACACCCAACAGTGCTCCACCCAAGAAAGTGAAGACCGAAAATGTATGTATACATCGATTTCTGCTTAAAACTCCATTTTCCCAAATAATGTTATTCATTTATTATTATTTCAAATCAGGAGCAAAAATCAGTCAAAGAGGAGCCTGCCCCTGATAGTACTGTGCCTGCAAAAGGTACTGCTGCACCCTCGAAACCGGGTTCGACACCATCCGGTGGTCGTACAGGTCCGGTAACTGAGGAAGAAATTAGGGCAGTTTTGATGCAAAAGTCACCAATAACCACACGTGATCTTGTTAATAACTTCCCTGGACGACTCAAAACCAAAGAGGTATGGTCTGTCTGTTTATTATGTTGTGTACTGCTCACTGAAAATAACATGGGTGCCCATATTAACGGAAGCAAACTCTAAGAATCTTAATTTGTGTGATTAGTTTTAAAACATAGAGTACTGGTTTATACAGTGATTACAGTCCATATAGTTGTTATAGTTGATCTCTGATACATTACATAGTAAAAAAAGTGCCTTACTTTTATTCTTACTTGCTGCAGGAGAAGGATGCTTTTGCAGCAATCCTGAGGATAATGTCTAGGATACAGAAGAACAACGGGATGAGCTATGTTGTGTTGAGGGAGAAGTAATTGAACTCCTTCAAGAATGAAAGCAGCGTAACATTTTGAAGAATTACATTCTTGACCACTAAAAACATACTATCCTGATAGGTATCTTGTAATATTTATTTTCCCTGTACAATGATCGGGTTCTGGTTTGACAGTAATTATGCTATGGTATTAATGAAGAAGTCTTTCGACTGTTGTAGTCTTGTAGATATGCGTTTTGCCTTTCCCTTTTCTCTGAATTTGGGGGACATGGGACATGTATGAGCAGGAATACAGTGGCTAGAATAGTTAGAGATTTAGCAATTCACATTTAGTGGTTGTGATTTAGGCCTTTTAGCTGTAAGTGGCCGCAGTTGAAGTAATTTAGAGGACATTTAAAATTTATGTTACAGCAAATGCAAAGATCAAATTTGTTCTTGAAGATCAACAAAATGTTACACAAATGGGGAAGATAAGACCATCTTTCTCGTATCTTGAAAAACTTGTGCCTCCAAGTCCTTCTACATCCCAAACACACAGCAACAACTACTTGCTGTTTCACTCTAGAGTCCCATTACACAACCTAGCAAAGCAAACCCAATTGACAACAAAACGAGACTTGAACCGAGATGAGCTGAACCGGAAGGAGTTGATGGCGCTTCAGCTGCAGCCAATGCAGAGATCTCGGATGTCGCCACTACCGGCATAACAGTTTGAGGACGGTCCTGACGAGGCACAACTTGAACGTGCAACTTGAGGCCATTCTTGCAGCTCTCAGGGTTACTGCTTGTGAAGTAGCGTAGTCCTTCCTTGTCCATTGGGGTGCTGTCCAACCCATCTTTGAACATTCTGATCGGATTGCTTACATCACAAGAATCGAACTCCTCCTTGCTTTTCACTTCAGCTATGAACCCATGCGCTGCAGAGTATGCAAACCCTGCCCATCCACAATTTCCCAACATGATTATAAGATTAGAGAACAAACACATTGCATGAAAATCGCATATCTTTTTCGAGTTCTTACATCACATACACTAGTCAATTCAAACTATAGAAACTTTTGGGAACCCTCTACTTGGATCGGAGTGTCTCATAAACTTAACAAATGCAGCTAAATTAAGCATGAGATATTTGTTGGGTTTAGAGAGGTGGAGAGAGAGAGAGACTCACAGATTGTGTCTCCGACCATAAAGCTTTTGCCGGAGGACCAAGAAGTGAGATCGGAGTTAGCAGGATCCCACCCACGATCTCCTCCGACGACATGGTGGACTTGAGCCCCGACCCAGTTCCCTCCAAGGCTGAAACTGATGGCCAAGACAACAAACACCACCTTCAATCCAGCCATTGATACTCACAAGTCACGACAACAAAAACCAAAGAGATAAACCAGGGAAAAGAGAGTGATAAAGTAAGAAAGAAGCAAAGGCGCCTCTTTTTCGGTTTTTAGTTCACTTCTCTCACAGTGTTATATATAGTTTCGAGTTGCTAAGCAACTTCCTCATCCTTTGACCTAAGGGTACCTCCAAGACCGGTCGGTGGTGTCCCTTTCCATTTTCTGTTGAGATATAAATCTCACATCGGTATATGAGAATTTGTCTGTAAGTTTATAATGGTTTGGACCACTTCATCTGTTGCTAATTGGTTTTAGATGTGAACCTCATATTACTTTATTATGGTATCAGAACAGGTTATCCACGTCCAAGTGTGAAGCCCAAATGACTACACGAACTCCATGTTACCTAAATGTTATCCACGTGTTAGGCTTGAAAATTCACCACACGTGCGGAGACGTGTTGAGATATCAATCCCACTACTTTATCATTTTCATGTACTTCTTTCACCAAAACACCCTTAAGAGTTAAGAGTACCAATAATAGCAACCCATGTAACACGTCCCAACTTAAGAGTAGATAATATTTATGTGAATTGTGCTAGAAATTGCTAATACTAAATTACCAGAGATTTTGTAACTCTGTTCATGTCTTGCTTTTAGTTTCTAATACTAAATTAATGATGATGATGCTATCATTTTGGAAATGGATGAATTAGATTAATCATTATTTGTAGTGTGTTTCACAATTTACACTATATCACACTATATAATGAACTAATCTAATGATTCTTCTCAGCTCTCAAATTTCGAGTTTTAATACTTCAAACCACTATAAAATATTTGAATTAGACTTTCGTACTTTCATTATATGCTACGTACATTAATGTAGTTTGCGTCTCGGCGGACTACCATTATTTAGTGGATACAAGCTAACTTTGCTTGAAGCGATTGTTTAAGCGTCCAACTTTGGGATATATATTGGATAGTTTCGAATCTCAACTCTTCCTTCCTTATCATGCTGATGAGTTAATCTGTTTAATACTAAACCAGTAAACGATGTACTTGAATCAAATTATAAAATGTAGACTGTCGAATCAGAATGGTAGCTGCAGATCTTCTTTTGTAGCAAGTAGCATAATACCACCAAAACATGGACAGCCAGTAATCGGAGATCTACAATCGTTTGGATCACGTACATGACATCTTGAAGTTTGTGGTCCAAAGGGAGCTCGTGGGGTGAGTGTGTCTTCATTAGTATACACTAATTCACAGCAACATTGTGTTAATTACTTTCTCGCCTAATTGAGAGGAATCTCAACTGCATTCATAAATTATGGTGGCTAACCACATAGTAATTTATCAAAGCTGTTCGTTCTGTTATGGAAGACGAAGATCTACCCTCTCAGAACCCTAGGATAAGTAAGTAACCCACTGAAATTGATGTTGATCGAGCACATACTCTATGAATGAAAAATGCATCTTTCAAGCTTACAATACACTCATTTTACAACTAATTGAACTAAGATTACGTCTCACGCTTATTCTTTCACCATATATGGTGTAAAATGAAAATAAAACAAAGGAAAGAGAAACAAATCTGACTTCGGCCGACGTTGCATACGAGTAGCAGCATTAGCGACATGCATGTGATGATGTGATGTCGATCCTTGAATTATTTTGGCCATCAGCATCACACCAGCTTTCTGATGAGCCAAAACAGGAGCTTAATTTCAAGATCTTGTACATTGCAAGAAACTTTCAATCCAAATTCAGAATAGTATCTGAGAGGCTGAAAACCAAACTGATCATATATATATTAGCCATAACGCTAGCAGAGATGATCGATGATGTTTCGATCTCTAAATTAAAGAGAGTAAGTTTACACAAAGTTTTCTTCACAATCGATGAACATCTCCTCTGAAGGGTAAAATATAACAATATCAGCTTCCTCGGGCAACCTAAAGCTTACCCTTTTCTTCGACTTATTGCCACTTTGGTTTCTTCTTAGCGATGAACTCACGTTATCCAAGTTTGCGTCTGGATAAATGTTGTCATCCTCATTTTTCACAGCACTTCTGTTTATGGGGAAACTGTCTCTTGCTTTAGAACTTAAAGCTTCATCATCATGAATACTATGAGGTCGTTTTGATGATGATGAAGAAGAAGGGTGCACCCTTCTAGATGAGTAGTGAGATCTCAACACATACAATTCACCTCCATTCATGCTATCTGGCTTTGAACCCGGAGAGGACGTGAGCCAATCTCCTAGGCTAGTAAAGCTGCCCTCGCCTGAAATATTTTCTTTTTTAGTACTACTAGTACTATAAACATTCGTCGTCTTCTTCTTCTCTGGGGTCAAGGGTCTCTTCCTAACACCCTTCTCGGATCTTAGGCACCCTGGTTTCAGCAACTCCATGAGAGAGGCTCCTGTACTTGAAGAATTACAAGAACAGGAACGAGCCGATGGTGAGCGCTTGAATGTGCTTAGATTAGCTCCCATTTTGATAATCTTCCTAAACGAATCTATCATGACTTAATGTACAAGATGAAAGCTCAACCAGCAATGATCAATGGAAAATCCATGATATGCATGAACTAGTGTTTGTGGGGGGATTTTAAACGAGTTTCCGAGACGGAGAGGCCTAGAAAAAGGATCCTGTTCAGGAGCACAATGAAGGCCTAGGTTTTGACAATGAGTGGAGCTCAATTTATCCATACCATCATCTTCATGTGTAAGTTGCTCAATTCCCTTGCTATATTATAATGCATTATGCATGCACTATTAATTCTTGTGAAACAAACAAGCACTGTAGGTCTACCTTGGCTTACCCTTCATCTTACTAAGCAAACGAGCTTGCCCAATTACAAGTTGGAGCTTAGATTATGACAGAAAATGATGATGAAACCAAAGCTGTTCTGTTAAAAAATGCATGACAACACAAACGCGCGTAAGACAGCTTTGATGCTATGCAATCCCTCGTTAGGAGGAGATGAGGTGCTCGATTGGCTCGAATCGAATTATCTTTGTCGTCACATATCTACGTACGTAGAGAACCAGAAGAGATATTCACTTGGTTTGAGGTCGATAGAGAGAGAAGTATGTTCTCTCAGCTTCCCATTCCTTCTCTGAATCTCTTTTGTCATTTTTTTCTTGTTGGCAAGCAATTATCGTGGTAATTATCGTAGAAATGTCCTTCTATTCTTGTTCTCATATGACAAGAATCTGAACATTAATGTAAACTTATTCAAGCTGTAATGCATGGTAGTCATCTATGATCCACATTAATTGTTGAACTGTTGGGAGAGGTTCCCAACTCTTACATTAGAGTTATAAATCTCTCCGCATTAACTTATTTCGAGGAATCATGTTCATGAAAACTCAGATATAAGATAACACGCTTGAACACATAGCTCACCCTCTGTTATTTTAGCTAAACACATCACGAGCACCAGAACACATAGCTCACCCTCAACAATAGCAAGTGAAGGTTTAGATTCTTGGACTTTTCTACTATCAAGCCGTGAGCTGTCCGATCGTCTTGAATTTTAAATTGTTAAATAATCAGACGGCTCACGGTTTAATGTATGCTATGTAAATGTGTATAGCAACCGAACCCTAGATTCTTAAGCTTTTTGCCACATTCAGTATGGAATTGTGGGCTGATATAAAACCCCAAATGGACGAGAGGTGCCCAATACAAGGAAAACATTAGAGCCAAGCCCAATTTGTTAGCCACAGTATTTCCTCCCTATAATTGAAGTGAGAGAAGCAATGCCTGCATATGATTCCATCATATAATGTGGAAGGCAATCTTATTCTGAAGCAATGCCTGCATATGATTCCATCATATAATGTGGAAGGCAATCTTATTCTTATCTTAGGAAAGCAGAGAGCAGTCAATTCCATGAAGCTATCCTTCCGCAAAACTTAAGAGATTCCAAGTGTCTAAAAGTGGGCAAAGAACCAAGCAGATAGCAAGACTTGGAATCTTAGAAAGGACATTGTTGCTTGCTTCATCAGCTCTCACACACTTCATGTCATCTGCTGTCAGTGTCTTTGACAAATTCCCAGATCAAATTATTATTAGAGTTTACTTTCACCAAACCATTTGTTGCTTTGTGTCCAACCCATTACTCAACCACTACAAATTCAACCCAGTTTTTGGGAATTGGATATTTTGCAAACAATACCCAACACTCAATATTTCTATATGCATTCCCCTCTGTTTTCTGATATCATCACATGGAAGTAACGTGGACGATAACTTATATTACATCCAAATGATCATAGCAGCCTCATAATTCCTTCAAAGACAATAGTGATGATTTTGGGTTATGAACAAAAATGACCAATCAAAAGAATGTTAATGATATAGGCACTGTTTTGATTTTGTGGCAATTATATCCAATGATCTCAACATTTTAAATATAAAATCTAAAAAATTACCGATTACTAATTTCTTAAGCCGTTGATAACTAATGAAACCGTCGAAACATTACTCGGTGTACAACTTTAATTACCTACAGCATCACTATTGAAACCCTAACCAATGCTTTGCCTTTGGCATTAGGTTATTAGACCAAAAACAACAACTAATACCGTTTAGTGCTTAATAATTTTTCTTTTAACGAGAAATGAATACTTCATTAATCAAATAATCTTAGAGAAAATTCAAACAACCCCGTGGGCCAGCACATTTCTAACGATTTTGACATACGAAGAGGTTCACCAACAGCCGTCCACGTGTTAACCCCAGACCTAAATCGTGAATCCGACGCTGCAAACCCCTTTGGTTACGCAGCTTTATAACTAAGAAAATAGAATATACCTTAAAAATAAATAAATAAAAGTTCGATATTATTATTGGGTTCCAGAAAATCAGTTAACGAGAAATCAAAAAGGAACTCACTGTTTCTTCTTCTTCTTCTTCTTCTTCTTCTTCTTCGCTCTTCTTCTCCATTATTCGTATTCGCCTCCTTTTGCTTTTTTCCAGGGCCTCTCTTTCTCTCTCTCTCTCACTCAACAGGTTTGATTCTCTATCTCTTTCTCTTCGGTTTTTCGTTCTCACAGGTTCGATTATTTATTGCCTTTAGCTTTCAGATTTGAATTTCCAAGTGTTCGTCTCTGGTTTTTGTTTCGTGCAAATTTGGTTATTCTCTTCGTTGTTTCAGTATTTCTGATTGTGTGATTGAATTCGGGGCCGTTATCTTTCTGTTATTAATCTTTTTTGTTGGAATAGCTAAATTTGAAGACTGTGGTGAGCTTTTGTGTTTGTGTATGGATGTTATTGAGGATTTTGGAGCTTTGAATTAGAGCAATGTGAGCTGTGTGATACTACTTGGATGGAGAAGTATTAGGTTTTGCTTGAAATGGAAGCTTTTCAGAGTCTCTGGATTTTTTGTTGTTGAAAAACTGGAAATGGCATAGTTTGTTAGCAATGGAATTGAAAAGGTTAGGAGGTCGTAGATATGGCGAAAGTTAACCTAAAAGTCTCTTTTGCCAAATATTTCGCAAACAGTCATTTTGTATCAATTGAGTGTAATTTAGACTGCCATAAGTGGAAGTTAAGGTTTTAGTGTTTTGTATCGTACTATCTGAAGTCTGAAATGATGAGCACAGTATCACTTTACTTATTGAATATCCTCACCTGGTCTCATTATGTAATTTTATGTTTCAGGTGACGAGTCTCTTGCATCCGATACATGTATGTTTTGACTTATTGAGTGAAAGTAAGTTATAGCAGACATGCAAAGAGATAATAGTGCCGGAAACCCATCAACCCCAAGGTCCCCACGACTGCGGCACCGTAGACGCTCAGCTGAGGTTTGCTAAGCTTTGATACATTGTTGTTTCCTCCATTCTGATAGAGTTTGGACTTTTGAATTTCCTTTTTAGTTAATATATACTATTTCTGAAATGCTGACAAAATGAATTGTCTAGTAGTATCAGAGGAGAAACCACATGTATTATTCATCTGATTCTCATATTTTACTTGTCGACTTTAGTACTTAATCCTGTACTTTTTTAAGTTAGCAGCTGAAATGACTATCCCATGAAATATAGCTTTGGTATACCAAAGCATTTTAGATCGTTTTGATAATTAGGAGATTATTCTCAGTTGTTTTTTGTTTTTATGGCAGCAACTTCTCCCAGATGCTAGTAACACGAATGGAGGTCATTTACTTGTTGATGACAATAATAAATACAAGACGATGTGGATTAGGGCATACTCTACTGTCTGGATGATTGGAGGATTTGCATTAATCATATATCTGGGTCATCTCGCTATAACTGCCATGGTGGTTGTTATCCAAATTTTCATGGCAAAGGAGCTGTTTAATCTCTTAAGGAAAGCTCATGAAGATAGGCATCTCCCAGGATTCAGGCTGTTAAACTGGTGAGGATGGAAGTATATTTGGCATATCTGTATCAGAGTTTATTTCAGTGTTTCTGTATAATTGTGTTATATTACTGTATTCATTTTCAAATTCTCTGCTCAGGCACTTCTTCTTCACTGCGATGCTGTTTGTTTACGGTCGAATACTCAGTCAACGGCTTGTCAACACTGTGACTTCAGATAAATTTTTACACAAGGTTGTGAGCAGTCTTATCCAGTATCATATGGTCGCCTGCTATTTCTTGTACATTGCAGGTTAGTAGCCATAATTAACTTTAGGAATATTTGGATTTAGCCGTATCTTTGGGAAGAAGTAAATGTTAGCATTCAGGGTTGATCATCATCCCATTATATATCTGGTTTGCTGAATGTACTTATCTGGACTAGATGCTGATATTATTTCCCCCCTAATTGGATTCAGGTTTTATGTGGTTCATTCTTACATTGAAGAAGAAGATGTACAAGTATCAATTTGGCCAGTATGCATGGACACACATGATCCTAATAATTGTGTTTACACAATCCTCTTTTACTGTAGCCAACATCTTTGAAGGAATTTTCTGGTAATAAGTTTTTTCAATCTGGAACAACATAGTTGCACATTTCCTATTTTTGTCGTTTCCCCTGATACAAGGGAATATTGTTGCAGGTTTCTTCTGCCAGCAACACTCATAGTCATCAATGATATTGCTGCTTATATTTGCGGCTTCTTTTTCGGAAGAACCCCTTTGATTAAGATATCTCCAAAGAAAACTTGGGAGGGGTTCATTGGAGCTTCGATTACAACTATGTTTTCAGCCTTTTGGGTGAGGCTTCTATATAACTTGATGGTGATAGATACAAGTCTGTTTTCTTATTTGAAAGTGAAACCTTGGTATCTATCATATTAGGGTTTATCTCGATGTATTTTGCCAACATCATATTTACATTTGTTTATTGCAGCTTGCACATATCATGGGCCAGTTTCAGTGGCTAACATGTCCAAGAAAGGTAACAATTCTTATGAGATATAAGTTTGTTTCTTTTGGGCAAGAAATAGAGTGTCTGTCAATCAATGTTTATATTAATTGATTTGTGTGGATCCACTTGCAGGATTTATCTACTGGTTGGCTTCACTGTGATCCTGGTCCATTGTTTACTCCAGAATATCATACCTTACCAGGATGGCTCCCTGAATGGGTATGTAAATTTGCATTTATTGGTTATGTAATTAAAAAGAAAAATAAATCCTCTGCTGAAATCAAATAGCATTCTTTCTTTCAATATGAAGGATGATTGACAGTTAATGCACTGCTTCAGTTCAGTAAAAGTCATTCCTGCAATAAAGCTGGTTGATTTCTATATTCCTTTACGATTATTGTGTTGCAGTTTCCTTGGAAAGGGATCTCAATTTTGCCAGTTCAGTGGCATGCTCTATGTCTCGGTTTGTTTTCATCAATTATAGCACCTTTCGGAGGCTTCTTTGCAAGCGGTTTCAAAAGAGCTTTCAAAGTCAAGGTAAGTTCCTGATGTTTCAATTTTGGGTGTGCAGTTCTAAATGCTAAACTTCAGTTGTTTGTCATTATATTAATTTTTCACATTTGCCATAGGACTTTGGTGACAGTATCCCTGGGCACGGTGGAATCACAGACAGAATGGATTGTCAGGTAAAGTTATCTTTGTGAGAAGTAAAAACAACTTGTGAGAGTTTTTCAAGGATATTGTGTTACTACATGGCCCCTGTGTAAACACGTAACCATAATTTGGTATGGTTGTTATATATGTTCAAGTGACTGACATTGTGTTTCATTGTAGATGGTAATGGCTGTTTTTGCTTACATCTATCATCAGTCATTTGTTTTGCCTCAACAGCTCTCCGTTGAAATATTATTGGACCAGGTACTATTTTCAATGCATTTGCTTTGGTGTTATATTGTTGGCGATTAAGGAATAATAGTATTGACGCTTACTCTGCAATGTAGATTTTGACAAACCTTACTGTCGAGCAGCAGCTAGCTCTGTATGAGAAGCTTAAACAAGCTTTGCAGGACAGTATACTCGGATGATCATGTGTGAATAACCTGTATTTGTGCTATCTTCCTCCTCTCTCCCTTGCGTGATCGGACATATTGTCATAGAGAGGAAATGGAAGGTATTTGTAAATGGTGGTGTTCTGCTTTCGCTGAACAACCTCATTGAAATATTAGGTCGGAGGCATCATTCTTTTGTGCGGAAACTTTGTATAGTGGCTCTTGGTCATTTAATATACATGAACTCTAGATAGAAGTCCTCCCTCCTCTCCCTCCCTCCCCTGTATCTGTGCTTGTTGGTTTGTCATATATGTGGAATTTGATTATTTTTATGATTACCATTGGATGCTTACGGGAGTTTTATGATGCCTATAAGATTGCTTTGTCCTATTACAGGCCCCTGTGTATTTGTTCTATTTCAGTAAATGTGTAGTGGGGACATTAGGAATGGAGTTGTTATAAACAGTCACCCTTCCATGCTTCCAAATTAAAAGATCATAGGTTCTTCGGCATAAGGTCTTTATTTGATATATAGAGAAAATGACAAGTTTTTGCGAAGTTTGTGTTTTCATGATGCTCTTTTCCAACCAAAACCGGACAATTTTTTTTCATGTTATACCCGAGAATTCTACGTACTGATTGGCAAACTGTAATTCACATGATATATTATCTGCGGACACAAATATCTCAATACATAGCAGCAGGTGTGTCCCTTTTATACACAATTCTGTGAGGCTCCTGCCAAACCATGATAACAAATTCTTATAGGGAACCATTTTAACATTGTCACCTCCCTTAAAAAACATGTGATCCTTCTACAGTGCATAAAAGAATGTCGAAGTTTTCAATACACAATACTTGTAACCGTGACCCTATCTAATGACAAAACCATGACAGGATCGAAAGTTTCTGATAATCAAAAAAGGTAAGCCCTTCTAGCACAACACCACAAACAAAAGCTTATAGTATGTTACAAGTTCTACTTCTAAAACAAGAATTATGATAATATCCCATCTAAAAAGAATAAAATCCAGCGTTTTGCTAGCTGATGTTCCTCACACAAGTAGATGGTCTCAACTGAAACTATATCCTGCCATTTACTTCAAGTCTCATTGGGTTTTTGGTTTTTCAATCTTCACATAGGGCAAGAGCCCCATAAAATGAACAATCTTTGGAGCCCATCCTCGTTGTTGAGCCCGGCAAAACATCAAGAACGTGTTTGCAAAATAGGAATTAAAACCCATGAATAAATGCCACAAGGCGTGACCTTGCGGGTTTATGGGCCAACTTGATACCTCTTTGCAGAAGACATTGTCACCGAGCCAGCACAAACTCCCTATAAGAAGAGTGGCCACATAGAGCTTCGCAAGCCTCTTGGCATACACGTCCTGTGTGTATATATAATACTTGTACATTCGGGGTATGCAAAGAAGACACAAGATCACATAGTGCACCTTAAATCCAATCTCAAATCGGACCACTGAATGAACTGCAGCAAAAACAGCACCATATAGGAAGAGGAAGGTCGGCATTGTACTGCGATAGTGCCAATCTGGGGAATAGAGGATATACATGTAAAGGAGCATCTCCCAAACCATAGGAGTTTCATCACTCTGCTGTTGCCTGCAAATATATTGAGAAAGTATTCTTCAGAATTAAGCTTTTCATGGCATACAGACATAAAATAATAAGTTGAGACCTGAAAGACTGATTAACAAATACCACTACAAGTTATCCCACATATCTAATGTTGACACGCATGTGTGCAAGACATAATGTGTGTCCATTGTTTGGAAATCAACACCATTAACCTTAATAAATTTAATTTAGCATCTCCATTCCCTGAATTCATATGTTCCTCAAGCATGAAGGATTGTAGGAACTTTTTCCAATCCATACGATAATGCCTTAACTGCCAACTGACCAACTTAACATATGCACAGTCTGATAGCATATCATTGACATCAACAAGGGGAGGGATAGAAGAAGATAATAAGCTTTGATGTATCCTCAAAGTAACAATCTACACAGCATTCGCAACTACTCCATGCAACTTAAGAAGAAGAAGAAAAAGGTATACTTCCTTGCTTCACAGTTTAGTTACTCGTAAATGTATACCCTTCAAAACTGTACCATGCAATTCTTTTCATGTGTCTAGTCATACCGACATTTCACAATATCCGGTTAAACTCTTAGATTGGTATAATTCTAGCATAAAACAACAGTGGTATACATCAGCCCATAAAAGATCTAGAACAATACTTACACGTGCTGCAATGTAGCGTGGTATAACATGCTTCCAATGGCAAGTATCATATTAGATATGTGAAGTACACTGAATCTCTTCTCAAACCGCTGCCTTAGAGCATTTATAAGACCAATGAGTGCCAGTAGAATGCTGGGAACGTTCGACATGGTGTTGAAAAACTCTGCAATATAAGAAGAGTACGCATAGTTCTTCTCACAACACTCGATCGTAGACGTGACAGGACCCCAGAAGCTCGATATTGAGTCCGCCATTCCCTCTTTCTACGGTCTAATACTCAACCAAACGCTATTCCCCACTTAGCAAGACAATAAAGAGTTCGCAAAACCTGCAAATCACGTACCTGCAGAAAAAACCACAGCTCAGATGGAGGCTTTTACACTCGAATTTACGCAACATTCAAACAAAGCAAGAACATCATCTCTATCCTAACCATTAAAACATCACGTGATCATCAATAAACCATTAGAAGCATCGTAACCGCATAACCGAATCACACATCTAGTAAACCAAAGCCAATCTCCAACTTCTCTAACACCTCTAACTAAAATTACGCACAATTTAACACTCTAGTAATCAATTTAACCAATAATCAATTAACTATAACAAACTAATTAATCCAAAAACACTAAACCTACAACAATCTAATTTACTTTAGAAATTGAATAATCAGATCCTTAACCCGATCATTATCCTCATCAAGATCCAATCCAAACAATTCTAAGCCCAAACAAAAATTCCACCAGCAGATCACTACCGACGAACTTCTTCGCGCTCAAAAACCTAGCAAACCGTCGCGAAAACGAAACAAAGACGAAAAAAAAAAAAAAAAAAAAAACGGAAAAAACGAAGAAGATACGTACCTACGTAACGTAAACGAACGACGTTACGGTTGGTTACGGTACGGGAAAGGAAGGAGTACTCTTCTTGTTCGTTTGTTCGTTCGTTTCTTTCGTTACGGTTAAGGTTTAGGGTTTAGGTTTAGGTTAAGGTTAAAGGTAAGGAAGGGAAGGGAAGGGGAAGGTAGGTAGTTAGTAGGTAGGACGGTAGTAGTAAGTTAACGTTTACGTTCGTTGTAGAGAGAGAGAGAGAGAGAGAGAGAGAGAATCCGCTTCTTCCCTCTTTGGGTTTTCTTTCTATTTTCTAATTTGTCTATTTTTATTAGGTGCTCCCTCTCTTCCCTTTTTCTAATGGTTTTGATTCTCTTGACTTATAAGGCAAAATAGGAAATACCGTGTCTGCCGACTTGGATATGGTGCGGCCCGGCCCGTCCTCAAACCCCATACCTCTATTTGGTTCTAACTAGGTGGCCATTGGTTTCTATAAATGAATGCACCAGCTGAACCGGACGGTCTGACCTGGTTCGGTTCAGCTGATACAGCATTTCTTCTCCGCGTCACAAAATGTGCTATTGCATCAGCTGCAGAACTCTAGTAATTCCGAGTTAATAAATGCCGCTATTTTGATAAGTCTTCAAGAAATATCAAAGAAATTACATGTATCAATGACTAGCTAGCTTCGATTCTCCTTCCACTTCCAACATGTTATGCTCACTATCTTTAACAAAGAGAAGACTCGTAGCCTCTGCAACTGAGGACGTTCCTTTCTTCCTTGATCGAACTAGCAATAGTCGGGTTGCATCATTTTACTTCTTATAGTGGTTCCTCAACATTGGATTTAACATCCAATTTGGATGGAGCTCAAGAAATTTGACACAATTGATGAAAATTAAAAATGCATGTGTAGTAATTAAATTGAAACTACAAAGACTAACACGATATCAAGATGGTTAACTAATGAGTTGAGTCATTCTGACATTTGATCATACTTTCATATATCTTCAGTCAAATATGTGTCGACATGATTAATCATGTTCAAACTTGTATGTATGTTCTTCGTCATTGTCACTCCCCGTCTTTGTCTATGGTGGTACGTACGCATCATGTCTTGGATTATTGACCAAATGGCATGGCATGGTTTTGGTAATCGGTTTAGGCCAAAATCTAACTCGTGTCCATCCCGTGTCCGACCATAGTCATCGGATGAGTACGTGAATAACTTAATGGTTGGAATTATAAGTGGGATTTCTTGACTATATATATTCTAAGAGAAGAGAAGAAGATGGTTTTGTTTCTCCGGTCCGTTGTCAAAATATTCTAAAACTATCTTTCTAATTACACAAGATATATAATTTCTGTGCTTAAAGAAGAACATCTATCATTATTGTTGTATATTGCGCTTATCTCAACCTAGCTCTAATCAAACGTGCATCCGCAACTTCTTTCATTTTCTTGTTGGTTTGTACTCGCTCTTAGCTAAGTCCTAAACTTATACGCTAGTTAGCTATATAATACTCGGTTAGAGATAGCAGAGGTTTGGGCTAACAAATGTACTTCTCTCACTGTGCACCTATTTCCACTACCACAATGTTGAGCAATTTTCTTGTTGGTTTGTACTCGCTCTTAGCTAAGTCCTAAACTTATACGCTAGTTAGCTATATAATACTCGATTAGAGATAGCAAAGGTTGGGCCTAACAAATGTACTTCTCTCACTGTGCACTTATTTCCACTACCACAACATTGAGCAAAAGCCACACATTATGTGTGGGCGATAGAGGTGTTGCAGTTCCCATATAAGTGGCAATTGGTGGAGTATGAGAGGAAATTACCACATATATGGGAATTGCAAGTTTACAACACCGATGTTGCCCACACATGACATGTGGTCTTTGCTTAATATTGTGGTAGTGTTCGTCGACATGAAGATTTTCAAGTAGCTATAGCAGCAAAGGTTCTCGAGTACATTTATAATGAATCCGTATGCATATATGGGTAATCCCCGGGTACGTGAGTACATACGACCCCTCACTTCATGAGAAGGTGTTTTCAGACGAAGCTGTATATATTTTACCCAGATATCTCACCATATTGCTCGATCATCATTGATAAGCTTCATGCTTAATAAATTATTGTTCTAATTAGCAAAACAAAGTTGATTCATGATAATCATCATCAAAACAGCAAAATGCACTATCATATGCTCCCCCAAATATAGCAAAGGATTAGGTCACCTTTATAAGGAAGACTCTTGTCCTAAAACTGCATAATGTATATCCCCCCCAAAACTGGCCTCATACATTAGCTATCTAACTGGCTTTGACATTATCAGAGCTAATACAATATGTTATACATCAATTCAATAACGAGACAAATAACCTAAAGCTCGATATTACTATATATACCAATGGTGCGCGCAATGAGCACCAAATGGGGTTCACAAACCAAAAATGGAAGTAGTCTCGACGATTTTCAGCAGATGATGATAACGATAACGATATTGTCGTTCTGATAGTTTTGCGTACATATTTCTGTCCAATGCATGCAGTTATATATAAGAGTAATGACCCTCCATTATTGGAAGAGGTACTGTAAACTATAGGTTTATTACCGTCCTACTTTTGTCTTCACAATCAAACCAAAAACGGGTAAAAGTAAAACACGAGTACACGATCAATTGAAATCATCTGAAAGTGAAAGATGAACTTTCTGATACAATCTCACAAGAACAGCAAACCCAACTACTCAAGTCCAAGTTTGCATCCTATTTCCAAAATAGAAGAAAAGCTCGATCACAGGCTTAGTTCTGCGCATGCAGCTGATTCATGTGATTTTGTAAATTATTGTATCTGTAAATTAACTACGTTCCTGGGTTGGTTTGTTCATTACGATTGTTCATCATTCAACAAGAGGATAAGATTACGATTTAAAATGAACATGGACACAAAATGGAGGTTCATTGAACCTGGACATCCAATAATGGGAGTTTCAGGCTTTCAGCTTCTATTTTCCACATCCAAGAGGATGGGGGAGGCAGACGTAGTAGACTGCGCGCACCACGTGCGGAATGCAGTGATCTACCAGAATGAAGGGCCGTTTCTCAAACATGATCAATGGAGTCAACAGTGTTGAAGATGGTCAATTCAAATGTGATATGCACTGATCTCAGTGTAGCTAAATATTGGAAATGAACATAGCTAGGGATATTTAACTTAATTCATTCTCGTGGAAGAAGATACTCTGATAAGAAAAATGAAAATGCTTCAAAATCTTAAAGAAAATGCTTCATGCATGTTTTCTAGCTAGTAGCACCAACATATCTTATACTAAAAGAAACACCAGTCACTAGAAACTCGCTAGCTATAAACTAATTAAATGCAAAATCACATTTCACAATTATAGGCAATTTCGAACAAATTGGTCTATCATCTAAAAACACGGTGATCAAAAATATTTAAGCTAGCTTTGTAAAATGCTTGTATATGCACGATGTGTAAATATACAGTATAATCTTAGTCATTCATAATATATAAGGAATCACTATGTATCAGTATTATGTTATGAATGACTAAGATATACTTATAGATATTATACTGAAGATTTCGCTAGCCTTACATAACATATAATCAACAAATAAAATTTTTAGTGGTGCTATTAACACACAATTTTGTTGCTATTAACACACTCCCTATATATATATATATAGCCCTTCTCGGCTGCGGACATCCGCACCAAAACTTTGGTGCGGATTTCCATTTTTGCACCATTTCCCGATCGAATTTCCTAACTTTGGTGTGGATTTCCATTTTTGCACCACTTCCCGATTGAATTTCCTCAAACTTTCTTCTAGACATATCTAAATCATCTCTGCAAAATTTCAGCCAATTTTGTGATCGTTAAGGCTTCAAAATCGAAAAACAAATAGAGATGATGAACCGGACAAAATTCAGTCCGTCAAATTTGTTTTTCGATTTTGAAAGCCTTAACGATCACCAAATTGGCTGAAATTTTACAGAGATGATCTACACAAGATGATCTAAATATGTCTAGAAGGAAGTTTGAGGAAATTCGATCGGGAAGTGGTGCAAAAATGGAAATCCGCACCAAAACTTTGGTGCGGACGTCCGCACCTGAGAATTCCTGTATATATATATATGGTAAGAACCAATTATCAATCAAATTCAAGTGACAAGTTTGTAAATAAAATAAAAATACGTAAATAAAAAAATAGATGAGGTGTGTTAATAACAAAAATATGTGTGTTAATAGCAATACTCAAAATTCTATTTAGAAAAAACACAAAAGTCCAGTAAGTAACTTGATGGTCAAGTTTTCCAAAATGAATTACTTGCTTAAACCCGTTTCACGGTATATCCCCTACAAAATCCCAGAAGAAACCAAAAACGAAAACAAAAGAACCGAATAGGGACGTAAAAATGTCCAGATTCATTAGACAGTAACGTGATCAAGCCCACATACATGCAACAAAATCATCCTCCTCTTATAAATTGTAATGCACGCAGCGGGTTTTCACTTGCTTCACATCATGTCATCATCTCCATTTAGTCCATTAGTCTTTTATGTAAACACCATGACCACAATATGACAACACTTCCCTTATCAACCCTATAAAATCCCCCTCTCACTCACTTGACTCATGGTTTTCCAAAAGCGAAGGTTAAAGTTGACAGAGAGAAGAGAAGAAGAAGCATAAAGCAAGATATTAGGTGATAGCTAGATATATAAACATGGGAGCATATAGAATTAATCCGGCGAGGTTTCAGAGAGTTGCGGCTGCGTTTGACGAGGGGGCCAGGGTGAGGCTGTGCGAGAGCAGCGGCAGCGAGCACTCGGCTGCGGCGGAGAGCGTTGCCGATTTGTCTGACCTTGTTAATTCTTTTATTGAGCGAGGGAATTATAGTGGGGATTCAAGGGATGATGGTGAGGAAATCGAGAGGGATTCGTTGGAGACGGATGAAGAGGTAGAGGGTGGCTATCGGTCTGATTCGGAGACCAAGAATACTCTACAACAGCTGCTTCATACAAATGGAGGTGGTGATGATGTGAAAGAAAACATTGTTGCTGAGGTTGAACATGCTTGCGGTGTAATCGGGGATAGGTTGGACAGAGAGTTCAAGAGGAAGCTGACGACTCATTTGCGCCACAAGGGTTTTGATGCTGGTGAGTAAAAATTTTCATTCTGTAATTTGCTGCGAATAATCTAATCAGAATTTGAGTTAACGTTTTGAGGGATTAATCTGATTCCTCTATAGTCTGGGGTGTGATGTGAAGTCCATTTCATCAAGTTCTTTAGGAAATTTTGATTTCGTGAATTCATTTGATTACAATTCGTATAAACTACTTCATTTGAGATATATTGAAAAACTTCTATGGTACCTCTAAGATTAGAGCTCAGTTTGTCCATGGAGTAAAAAAAATCGAAAATTCCCGCGTTTTCAATTCCACTCATGTTGTGTAGCAAAGCGTCAAGTATCCAATTTTGCATAAGTACCAACTCAATGTGTGTGCATTGATCTTTTTAAATAACACTATTAGTGTATAGAAAGCGTAGCTCATTTTCATTCTAGTATTATAGAGGTCCTTTTTGGGTCAATTGGTGAGGTTTGTGACTAATGTCTCTATTTGTCCAAATTGTCCAGGTCTCTGCAAGTCAAAGTGGGTAAAATCCAGTCGGTTTCCAGCAGGGGACTACGAATTTGTTGATGTCAATGTAAATGGAACTCGTTACATTGTCGAGCCATTCTTCACCGGAGAATTTGAAATCGCCCGTCCCACTAGTCGATACACATCCTTACACAATGTCTTGCCTCAAATATTCGTGGGAGAACTCGACGAGCTGAAGAAAATTGTTAGGATTATGTGCGCAGCTATTAAGAAGTCCATGAAGAGTGTCGACATGCCAATGCCACCATGGAGGAGAAATGGGTACATGCTAGCAAAGTGGTTTGGTTCCTATAAGCGCACCACAAATGCAGTTTCTTCTTCAACAAAGGCATTCGAATTCGAGGAGAGTTTCAGTGTAAAAAGATCAGTTGGCTTCGAGGCTCTGCCCCCAAAGTCTTACTATTGCAGAGACAGTTTTGCTACCAAGAATGGATTGAGAATTGGGAACCTGACTGCCGCCTTTCAATCCAAAGGCATCGGCATGGAGTTATAGCCTCATCAATTGCGTAGTACTTCTTTTTTGTTCTCATTTTTGGTTTCTTTTGTCTTATACAATCTTTGGGAGTGAATTGTTATTTTGGATTCATTAGAATTTAGAAGGAAGTTATGGGTTTTAGGCTCTGGCCATATGGCCATTTTCAATTTGTACAAATCCATCATGTTACAGAGAAAAATTCAGTGTAAAATACCCATTATATATTTGTTTGAAATAAACGTAAGATTAATTCCCCTGTACTTCATAGTTCATCACCAAGTTCTTTCCATGTTCAATATGTAAGCACCAATAGAAGCAAACATCTGGGAAATCAAAGCAGGTTTGCTTGGAAGGTGACCCAATAAGAGAAAAGAATGTTGATTTCTGAGAAGGGTCTCATGAAAAGGCTAAATCCTATGCACATTTCCCTCCTCTCTCCCTTCTCATATGAAGATATCAAATTATCCATGATAAACACACAGACCAATAAAGAAGTTGAACTAGAAAGAAATGTAAGAAGCTCGGTAAGCAGCTCCGTCGACAGAGATTTAGAATCTCACAACGGGCGGCCAGTAAACCTCTCTGAAAATCAATTTAGCTACAGCCGCTGTGGCAATCAAGGCAAGAGTACTGATTATAAACCCTTGCCTTGGTACAATATAGCTTTACTATGCACATTAGAATCTTAAACATTTCTGAAACAAAGAGAAAAACAAAGATGAAATCATAGAACTGAGAAACCAGAGGAACAGAGGTTGTGGAGCTAAACGGCTGAAGAGAGGAAGAGCGCTCAAGTGCGTTGGCCATCTAAAACCCTAGCAGGCCTATTTATCATAAGGGTAATCGTATGTGAGCCGCACATCTTTCAGATTTGGGGCTGCACTTCTCTACTTGATTGGGCCAAGGAATGATGAAATTTCCCAAGACAGCCCAATAAGCTTGTATCGATAGCCCTATTCTAACCAGTCCAACAATTTTTTTATTTTTTAGAAATCTCTTGAGCTCAAATTTGCATAATTTTCATTATTTGGGATTGGGTACCGGCACATGAGAGTGAGTGTGATAAGACAGCCACACAGGTGATTCATTTGAGGCCAGTGTACTCGTGCCTGATACATAATCATTGAATGTGCACTGCTTTATAATAAACAAAACCTTGACAAGAATATCTCATATGTAAATACAACGGTTCTACTCTAAATTATAAATTTGGATCCGGATTCTTTGTTTGGATTTAAGTTGTTTAGATTTCTTTAGATGTCTTATAACCATTAGATGGAGTAAGGATGACATAGTGGTCTTAAATTGTACTTAATCCAATAGTTAGAAGTCATCCAAACAAATCCAAGCAACATAAATCTAAATAGAGAAGTCAAATTCTATAAATTCATCAATGGAAAAATTAATTTAGTTTTTAAAATCCGATTCTCAAAAGAAGTTCTCTCTCTCTCTCACTCTAGCATTGGCGGGTGTGCTTCCTCACCGTAACTATGCACGATGATCAAATCATGTATGTCGATACGTAGCTTCAAAATCTCTCCAGACCTGTAGATCTTTTTCCTTCAAATATCTAGGCGGTATACTCGTTTAAGACACGTGAATTATAATTCAACACGAGGAATATCTATTCACCTACCAGGATCAGGAAAATCCAAAAGAAGAATGTGAATTTGTAAAATTTGCTTGAAGCCGCCCTAAGAAGAGGACACGTGGACCGTCCCGATTGATCGTCACACGAATAAATAGAGCAGCGGCACCGTCCAATCCTTCGAAAACACGCAAAACCATAAACGCAAATCCCCTTCTCTCTGCAAAGCAAGAAAACAAAGAAAGATCAAATCTCTCATTCTTTTTTTAGTTTTTAATTTTGCCGCGGGATCTGACGCCCATCGAATCGCCAACGCGGATTCGAATCGGAGAGATCCATATGGAGGGAGTCGGGGCCCGAACGGGTCGAACCTCGACCCGGTACGGACCGGCCACGGTGTTCAATGGCCCGGTCAGGAAGTGGAAGAAGAAGTGGGTCCACGTAGCTCCTCCTTCTCACACCTCTCACTCTCACTCTCACTCCCACCAGATTAACACCCCTAACGGAAATAACGGCTCCCACCTCCTTCTCTTCAAGTGGGCCCCGATCTCCCAGACCCAAAATGCTGTCGCCAATGGCACCGCCGCTAAGCCCGACGATGTGGAGGAGCCGCCTCGCCGCAGATTCAAGTACATGCCGGTAATTTCCATTCCCTTTGGATTTGATTTTGGTTGTGAGTTGGGTTTTTTTGTGTGGTTGAATTTGAGAGGTTAATAGTGAATTAGTGATTTGAGGAGTTTGGTAAATTTTTGTTCTTTATGATTGTTTTTTGTTTGATTTTTTTTCACCAGGAGGTGAATTTGAGTTGGTAGGTTGATGTTCAGGTGTTGATAGCGTAATTTTTGTTATGTCATTGTAGTAGGATTGAAATGTGGTTCTTTTCGCGAACTGTGATCGACTTTGTCTGCTTTGAATAAGATGAGATGTTGAGGTCTTGCAGTGATGATAATTCGCAATTAGTCGAGAGTGATCTACAATTTAGTTAGGAGTTACTAATTTGTTTTATGTTTTGGTTTCCTTTTGAGTTCTTTGGAGTTTAGTAGATAGGAAGTTTGGAAAGACTTGTAAGCCATTCGTACACAATTTTGCTGAAGTTTTGTTTGGAGTGAAGATAGACTGTTGTTCATTGCTTTGTGTGTCAAGTGCAACACTGGCTTTGTAGTATTCAAAAGTTTGAGATATATTGCCTGCTTTTTTGTGAATGTGCATAACTAAGACACTGTGAAAATTGATTTGTGAAGCCTTTGGCATGTCCAGCCATGTCTTCTATAAAACCTGCACTAGTCTTTGATTGACTGAATTAAGCATCATCTTGTTTATTTGGCCCAGCTCTGTTGACAACATCAGTATTATTCACCTTGTATTATGCACATGTATGTGTTTGGTACTGTTGAATATTGGAAGAATCAAATGGATTGTGACATATTAAGGTTGTTTGAAGATTGTATGAAAATAAGTGCACAAGGAAGTGCCCTTTAGCTGTTAGTACTGAAATTCGAGTTTATGATAGTGCTTTGGAAGAGTACAATTGTCTCATTATTTGAAATCCGCATTTGGGGTATGAACTAGCAGTTATATAGTTATCTGCGACATAGTTACTGCACAATAAACTCAAAGTAGCAATCATCACTATTGTTTGATTCAGCCTTTGTAAGGCAAATATACCACACCCACAATCTATTAAAACACATGAAAAACCATTGAATGATTAACTTTAGCTGTTTCTTGTTTAATAAAACAGATTGCTTTATTAGAGGAACAGCTAAATGAGGCTGCAGAACAGGTTGAAGAAGAGGTCAACCTGGTAGATACTGAGCCAGCTGAAACAGAGGCAACCACCAAGGGCGAGGGTTTAGATGAAAAACCTGACATTAATGATGTCCCTATGGAAGAAAATCAGGTGAATTGTTTGCCCTTTCATATGTTTGCCTTTTGAGTTCTTGTAGGTAGGACTTAGAGATGTAAAAATATGATTCTTTTTATTTATTGGGTGGGTGGAATATGGTATTCAGTTATGAATATGGACAGTTGTTATTGTGATGGACTGATAAATGTGAATCTTTATCAGTCCATCTGGACCGTCTTATAGATCATTCCATTTAGGTATCTTTTCCCCATATAAGGATCAGAAGATTTGTAGTGAATGCTACTGCATCAATGGGGGTTTAATTTTTTTTTTGGTTACAGAAGGGACCTAAAATCAATGGGGGTTGATTTACTTCTATTAGAAGTAATATTCACTTCCGATTCTGGTTTTGTTTTCAGGACAATAATCAGGTAGTATGTCAAGATCTGAATGAAAGCACTTTGGATTTAAGTTTGGGCTTAAATGGACATGACAGTGATGATGGTTCTGCTATGAAAACTGATCAAACCAGAAAGTGATAGTTGCCAGCTCAGAGGTCATTTGTTTTTTTGACACTGAGAACATTACCAGCAGCAGCTAATTTCTTGGTGCCGGAATAGATTGCAATTCTTTGGCATATAGAGAAAGTGAAATGTACTATTAGAATTCTTCATTTGAATGTTTTTCATTGTTCAGTTGATTGCTTGCATATTGCACCCATTTGGTATAAGTTGCAATACCCATTTTTTTCAGCATTAAAATGATGGAACCATTTGTACTGGGATTCGACTTTTTAATTTTGAAACAAGATTTATGATTATGTTTATTGTCTAAAACACATACAGTATTATAATTCAAGCTGTTGATCGAGTTAATTAGATGGAATGAGTTGAACCGAGCATGCATGTTTTCAGATCTATGAACTATGAAGAGAATGGTAATGAATTTAACAAGGAAACAGCATTGAATTTAACTTTGTTAGCAAAGGAAATACACAATCCACAGTGGTAACTAGCTAACCAAACATGATCAACAATCACATCATACAGTTTATACATAATCCTATTGAGAAATAGCGCAAAAAGCAAAGCTCCATGCGCAACAGAAAACGAGCTAAAGATGTGTATGAGTTTACAGAATGCTCAACATTATCTTAGCATATCATTGTCATACATTAACAAAAAAAATACAAACAGAGATACAGAGATGCTTATATACGACATAGCCTTTAATAAACAATAGCTTAGGGAACTGGTGACTTGCGGCAAGAACCTCTAGGATCCCCAGAATTGGTTCCACTTCATCTGGTCCTCAATCTTACTCTTGCTCTTGCATGTGTACACTTCAAATTTCCTACAACAAAAACAAGTGAACTTAAGAACCATCAAACATCAGAAGGCAAATACTGAGAGTTACAAGCAAAGCATATTTTTGGCATATTATAAAAGTGAAATGAATTAAGCAACTAAAATGCTCACATGTATTACGCAAGAATATCGTTTCACATTATGATATAAGATCCATTCAGGCACATATCTAGAGTGAAAAACAGCAAAAAGAAGATGCAGAATATTATGCTCATTTCGTAGTTTTAAGAATTTCAGAGACCATGGACAGTTGGCATTGGCTTTTCTGAGTGTCGACAGACTCAAATATTCAACACCATAACTAAAGTGGCTTGATACACACGGCCATGTCATCTTGATAACAGTCAAAAAGAGAGCTTAAACATGATACACATTTTCGAAACTTAACTCAGTCCACTTCAATGCAAAAGATGATACAGTATGATTTAGTTCGAGGGGCATATATAAGTTTACTTCTTTCAATTCATTATTTCAGTGGAGCAATAGGGATCAAACAATAAGTAACAAAAATCAAAGAGAATACATTGAGCACACAAGAATTGTTGGGAATCACTTGCAGTGGATTCAAATGATATTACACATCAAATTGCTACTTTAGATTCCCTTTGTTGGTACTAACTTGCAGTACATATATCAATGAGAACTGAAACAAAAATACATTAATGGAGTGGAAATGAGGAGCAACTAACCAGAATTAGGATGCAGGGTAACGATTTACTCAAGCCAAAGTAGACTCTCTTCATATCCAACCATTCCGTGCCTATATCTATCCACATGAACCTCTTCGATCTTCAATTCATTATGATAACTCTTGACCAGCTTCGCCACCCTTCGGTCACTTCCTGATTCAGTATGTATCTCCAGAAATGTACAAGTTTCAGTAACCAAGATTGGCTGGACATAACATATCTGCTTATCAGGCTGATCAGAAATCCTCAAGTTAAACAGCTTAGTCCAGGAGTTACCCTTACCATATTCCCTCATGACCCACAAATCTATAGAGGCAGCAGCAACATCCACCTGACCAAACACACACAGACAACCTCCAAAGTCCCCTAAACCTCCATACTCCTCAACAACAGGCAGCGCCATTATCCGGAACTTCTCATCTGCTAAATCAAAAGCAACTATAATATCTTGCTTGAACCTCAGCCAATGAAGTGTCTCGTTACAAAGAGTCCCCAAAACTGACATCGACAAACCCGAATATTGGGAATCTTGAATCCTTCTCCAAGATTTGGATTTCGACGAGAAGATGTGGATCTTGGATTGCTCTCCCTCCTCAAATCTAGAGTTGGCGATGAGAATCTTGTAGTCGTCAGTGGCCGAGACGTAGCCGAAACCAGTAAAGATTTGAAACTCATTTGGAACACCAGGATCAGGTAGTTTCTGGGAGAGTCCAGTTGATGGTTCCATATATACCTCTCTATATTCTCCCCGTTAAAAACTGCACTCACCAAACCACGGCAAGAACAGTACAGGTAAACCAAGCTGTCAGGTTTCGTGAACGGGCAGCGAAGGCCTGTCTTCATCACCGGAGAAGAAGACGATGACGTCGTTTGGGATTCGAAGAAGCAGTCAGAGTCGAAATAGCCGCGGAAGCAGACACTGTGACTGAGCGTTTTGTTTTCAGAAGCTATTTGGTAATGGGATGCGGCGAAATGAGGGTCTTGGAGAATGATGGAGCGCCAGCGCTTCGAAACAGAGGTGAAGCGGATCAAGGACTTGACGGGCAACCTCTGGAAGATCTTCGATATCACATCTTCAGGTATGTGCTCCGACATTTTGCAATCCCCACCTCTCAGTCTATACAATTAGTACTACTTCGATACACAAGTAGACTAGTCTTGTAGTGATTTACTGATAAAACAACGGAACTGAAGAGACAGAATCTCATCCCATCTAGCCATCTACAATGCACCCAAGACAAACCACACATTATAAATCACTAAACAAATTCTGCTATAAAATTACTGAGTTCAGCTCAAACCAAGCAAGCTACCTTAATTGGAGTCACCTCTATCTTATAAAGCTTAGTTATGAACCCAAACAATCACAGCTCAAACAATCAAAAAACAGAGAGAACCCAAGAACCCAGGTTAGGGTTTACCTAGTAGAGTGAGACAAGAAAAGAAAGGCGCCGCCTGTGAAGATTGAAACAGCAGACGGACTGAACCCCTAGAACCTAAAACCCTAAAATCTCTTACAACCGAGAAGCTAGAACAAAAATGAAACTGAAAGTAGAAGAGACTGAGAGAGAGAGTGAGAGGGTCGAGCAAGTTACCTTTTTTTTTTCTTTTTAAAAGGTGGACCCTCCGGCCCGCGCAGGCCCACTACCCTTCAAACCGCCTAGCCCGCTTAGGCCCATTTTGCTTATGTTTCGCTAGCGCACCTTTTTTTATATTTTTTTTATAATTAAGTTAAAAAAATCCATCCCCAAATTGAAGGATACTGTGGTCTTTTCAACGTTTCATTTTACCCAAAAACTCGATGATCCGTCATCATGCTAATAGCAAAGCCAACTGCTGCTCTTCTTATCGCCACCCTCAGTAGCACTGTTTTGTTCATACTACTCTCCTCCCGGCCAAACCTTTCTCCAAGACCAGACTCGATGGCTCGCAGCTTCGTTCTCTGGCTTCATGGGTTGGGCGATTCCGGCCCAGCCAACGAGCCCATCAAGACCCTCTTCACCTCCCCGGAGTTTCGGAACACCATCTGGTCCTTCCCATCTGCTCCCTCAATCCCAGTCACATGCAACTGTGAGTTCACATGTTCGGTTTCAGTTGCTTCCTTTTGTGATTTGAGATTATTGGTGTTGGGTTTAGGCCTCTATTGGACCATTGTCACTAAACTCAAGGTTTTGATTCAAGTAGTTACAATTTGTTGTGTTGAGTTCGAAAGTGTCAAATTAGCGCTTAGAGTGATCTTGATGAAGATAAAACGAACAAAGCAATGTTACTTGAGGCAGTTATTTTGTTCTGAAAGCCTTTCGAAACTTTGATGCATGAATGTCTTGATTTTGAGATGGTTAAGTTATCATTTGGGGTGGGTTTTGAAACAAGTAGAGCTTACATTGATTAGTGAAGCAGAAATATTAACTCTTTAAAGTGATTAATCTAAATTGTTATTGCAGACGGTGCTGTGATGCCTTCATGGTTTGACATCCACGAGATTCCTATAACTGCTGTAAGTCTTTCTTCTTACATGCTTGTATTTTCGAAGGGTATCGAGGCCCTGAAGTCATTCGCATGCTTTGTGCTTTTAGTTATAGTCAGAGGATGTGCCATTAGGCGAATTGCATCTCTATGCTAACTATGTTATTACATGTTTCAGAATTCTCCAAAAGATGAAAGTGGTCTTCTCAAAGCAGTTAGGAACGTGCATAAGATGATAGACAAGGAGATTGCTGCTGGCACTAATCCTAAAAATGTGTTTGTGTGTGGATTCAGTCAAGGAGGTCTCTCTCTTTCTCATTGTAGTTGCACTCGCACACGCTCTCACTTTTTTTTTTACTTGTGGTAACATGCTAATGCAATTTTGGCTTTCCAGGTGCGTTGACATTGGCAAGTGCTCTGCTATACCCTCAAACACTAGGTGGTGCTGCAGTCTTTAGTGGATGGCTTCCTTTTAATTCATCTATAATACAACAAATTCCCCCAGAGGCAAAGAGGGTACTTTTCAGTTCTGACCTATTATTTTCTACCAATACTGTGCTATACAAAAGATCTCATTTTGCTTTTAGTACTTGTCTATCTGTTATTCTCATTGTAATCTGACTATTGAAACTCAAGCAGCACATATTGATTATCAGTGTTACATCATATCTGGTGATTGACTTTATGCATTAATCACATACCCTGATCAACTGGCAGTTAGACCTTGATTTGAAGAACGAAATTAAACATGTCATATGCCATTCATAGGAGTTTGATATCATAAATTTTCAAAATCAGTTATATTCTACTGTATGTCTTGTGTGGTACCAAATATTACATTCATATAAACTAAAATTTCTTTTCTGTGGTAAATATCACATTTTATTGATGTTAGAAAGCTAGCTAGATGGTACTTTGTTGTGAAATTTCCATGAAACCAACGATCTGATACCTATTCTTGTGCAGACACCTATTTTGTGGTCTCATGGGATTGATGACAGAACCGTAATGTTTGAAGCTGGACAAGCAGGTCCTCCTTTCCTTGAACAAGCTGGTGTAAGCTGCGAGTTTAAGGTATTATCTGCAACTAATAGAGCACTTCAGAAAATTCCACTCAGTTTTGTATGCAACTTACTGCTTCTAAATTTGCAGGCTTATCCTGGTCTTGCCCATTCAATAAGCAATGATGAGCTCAAGCACCTGGAGTCATGGATCAAAACTCGTCTAAATAGTTCTTCTTGAAGATCCGTAGGGAGTGCATGCTGTTTAATCATTACAACTGAAAAAAACGCATCATTCCGGTCTATGGTATAATATTCGGGTAATGTCATATTGATGTTCTACCCTTTTCTTTATGTGAAATTAGCACCTCCTTGGATCCTATTATCCGAGGGGAAAGCTACAAGTAGCTCTTCATGATTATCTTGCCTTACTCCCTTTATCATTGTGGTCAAGTGTGAACTTCCTTTGTTCCGAGTGTTCACTATTTGAGGTTAACATTGAATTGCTAAGCCTGCATTTCCTTGCTGATGCGTAAAGAGCATAGATATAAACTTTTTTCTTTTCGGTAGTTCCTGTGGTGATCTATGGCTTAATACATACAAGTACAACTCTGTCTAACGCAGTGTGCGATTTAGACTTGTAATCTTTTCACAGGTATATTCAGCTTCAAAGTCAACAAATTCAAGCCCCAAAATGCACGTCATTAGATTCCATAAATCCAAAATAATGACAATTTTACTTGCAAATTGTCATTATCATGATTCGAAAGCATCTTGTAAACTCGCTTTGACACGGTCAAAAAACGGCATTATCAAATCAAAACCGTCCTCTACTTACATAACAAAGACATATAACAAGAAACTTTGAGCTCATCCAACACCTTCACGGATTAGGTTAATCTCAGTACTCACACACTGGTGATGAAAGGGTGAAAACTACTTAGAAGTTCAGAACTGAGATCATAAGCCCAGAAAGTCTGGTTTAAGCCCCCACCAGATTACCAACCCCTGCTAAGCACACCCACAGTAGGACAGAGACTGATCCTGGCAACCTATCACCACCAATCACATCCCTAGTAAGAATCAACCTCATTACACCTGCGTCGCAGCTGAACATAACCCAACTTCTTTCAGAAACTCATACATCATCAACACCAACTCCAATGCCCTGAATAAAAACCTCAGCAACCCTTCACACCCCAAAAACCTCTCTCTCTGTTCCTCATAAAAATCTCCCTAGCCTTCTATATCATTTTTATTCTTGCACCAATAATGAAGAAGCTGTACCGCAGAGGCACGGTTCATCCGTCGCCGCCAATCGTCTCCGACCACCTGTCCTTCCTTCCCGCCACCATCCTCGCCCTCGCGGCCGCCCTGTCCCTCGAAGACAGGGAGGTCCTTGCTTACCTCATCTCATGCTCCAACACTAACAACAACAACAACAACAACAACTTAACAGCCTCACCTTCCTCACGTAAGACCACAACCGCCAACAACAACAGAAAGAGTTCCGCCGCAAAAGGAGGCGGTGGAAGCGGCGGCGGAGACCACCCGGCCAGGTTCAACTGCAGCTGCTTCAGATGCTACACGAGTTACTGGGTCAGATGGGACGAGTCCCCGAATCGAGAATTGATCCATGAGATCATCGATGCTTTTGAATATGACTTACTTTCATCTCAGACTAAAACGGCAGGGTCCAAGTATGGCAAGAAAGACAAGAGGCAGAATAACAAGAGAGGTAAAGGGCAGGGTCAAGGATCCGACTTGAGTCTGAATAAAAAGAAGGATCATCAGCTGGTGAAGACTAACATGGTGGAGGAGATCACTAATAGTAGCAATAGTACTGATCACTCTGGTGATCTTGATGGCGATGAGGAAAGCAAAGGATCAGTGAGAAGATTTGTGAGCTTTCTTGGTGAGAGGATATGGGGTGGTGTCTGGAGCCAGTGAGCTATGATCATCAGGTGGGTTTTGTGTAGTAAAAAAACCTCATCATCTTCATGTTTGAGGAAGAAAAGAATTACTCTTTTTAATTTCCTCTTCTTCTTTCTTCAGTAAATTAATTACCCTTTCAAGTTATATGTAAAAAAGGAAATGGGTAGTTGAATTTTGACTTTTGGGTTCATCACAACATAGATTAATTTGTAGTTTGATTACTGCAAATTTACTGGGTATAGAGATGCATGTTCAAATATGTGTATGTGCAATTTTGGATTGTATTTCTGTGCTTAGTTTCTGCTTTTTTTGGTTAGACATCTAAGTAGTTCATGTTCCCAGTGTCAGAATTAGCTTGTTTTTTTGAAACGTGTTGATAAGATATGCCAAAGCAATGTGGAATCCAGAAAAAGGAAAAGCCCAGAGAACTAGTAATTATGAACTCAATAATAGCATGCAAGGTGGGTCTCTTTTTCCTCTTTTTTTTTTTTTTTTTGATACTAAAATACAAGGACAAACAAGAAAAGCTAGAGGAAACTGCCTCTTGGGCAGCCTTCACCAATTTGGTCAAACAGGATCATTCTTCCAATAGACCTGGGCAAAGGTTGGAACCAAAGGTTTTTTCCTCTTTGGTAGATCGAGTGCAGCTCTGGAGCTAGAAAGCTGGTGTGTTTGTACAAGCATCAATTCATTTTCCTAAATGGCATTCCCATTATTTTGGCATAAGGTGGTATTCGAATTTGTATTTTAGTATTGATATATCCGATAGGAATGGGAAATGGGTGTGGTCGGCAAAGCAAAAGAAGGTAAAGAAAGGGCTTCAATTCCTTCGATTAAAGCAAGCAAAGGAGGAGCTGAGCCAAAAGAGTCCCTCACTCCACTAAAATTATGACTCCAGTCCAAACCCTCTTTTCGTTATTCCCCAAGGTCACTTATTCTTTTCATAAATTGGTATCATTATTTAATATTTACCATCTTTTCTTGGACCAATGTGCCCCTAAGTAGGTGTTTATGGCTCAAAAACTTGTTCATTATGTAAAATTTGGTGGTCTTTCAATTGAGACATTTGGATTCCCTTTGAGTTTTGAAGGCTAAAAGAGGTTGGTAGATTTAGGAGAGAGTTGTAGTTTACCAAACGAAAAGAAAAGGTGATCCATATATCGCTTTTGTGTTGTGTATTCTTTTTGGTGCATTAGTAGTTTTGGAATCAAATCAACCAACGAAGAGGCATAGACCGCATAGTGACAATGTGACCCATACAAGAGCAAAATCACTCGAGTAAGTAAGCTCACTTAAGCAAAACTTAAGGCAAATGAAAACACTACTCTTGTCTAAAAGAAAATCTATGAAAAGACAAAAGTAGACGAATCTCACTATTTTTGAATATTTAAATTTGGCCAAATTTTGTTCTAGGTAACATTATGTCAATAAGCCGTATTTGTAAAAGTGGGCAAAAAAAATTTCCAAGGTGTTCTTAAGCTAAAATAGAAATTTGCTTCATAACCTCACCTAATCGTTGATTCACTTGTCACATCATAGATAATATATTCACTTTGTTTGATTCATGAATTCGCGAAACCTATGACATGAAATAAAACAGACAAATGCCCAAAATAATGTAAACAAAAACTCAATCACTTGTTCAAAAATTGTCCGTTTTCAGTAAAAAAAAAGTTTCATTTCTTAACAAGATCATGCGTATCCGTCTCTAGTCTCATGTCACAAGCGGGTTACTTTATGTCTTTAGAGTTGGTAGAAATGTAAGGATCTGAAATGTAAAGAGGATCAAGATAGGTTATAATTAAGTTCGTTCTTATGTAAAATAAATTTTTTAACCATCAAATTTCAAAACATTTCAACTCACTGAAATGAAGGGTGTTTAGGTAAATTGATTGGGAGGACCAAACTTTATTCTATGAATTTTGGGAGCCCTGCCTATAGTCTACAGTCTATACACTTATCTTATATTTTATGAATTATTTGAATGTGATTAAATTTTGTAATATCAACATCTTTGGAATGCGCATCAGCTGCTTAATATACACTAGTGGATAGACCAAATCAAATAAATATACAAAGAGGGGGACAATTGGCTCAACTCTCGGTACCTCCACCACAATATTCCCCGACCATACCTCACCATAGTCCGCTTACATGCACCCACACATCATCACCGTAGCATCACACTATTCCGACCATTTTTTACCGTTATCGTGCCACCCATTTTTTTGTACCGGTAAACATTTTTTTTAAAACAAACACGACCGAAAATATATACTAAATTCTGAAATCTAGTAGCCAAGAGATAATCGGTTATTGTATTGCTAGTACACACTTGTATATACTATGGGTGTTTTGTGTAGAGAAGACCGGGGAAATTGACCAAATAGCCAAGTCCGTTGTAATGGTACGTATTCGGCTCTCACGCATCTCATGATTTTCATCAGCGCAATCCTTTTCCCCATCTCTGTATTTTCCTTTGTTTCTTGACCAAGTATCAAAAGGAAAGGCAAAGTAATCATGAGAAAGAGCCTAGTTTCTAAATTTGACCTCAACAAACAAAGCCAATAAGGGTCAAACTCTATCTTCACGATTGATCACCAAAATCTTCAGAGCAAGATTGTGGATCACAACATCACTCGAGAGCTTTTCTTACAGGTACTTTTCCAAAGGTTGGCGCTCACATTATGTATATGATCTATCTGTGATAGCAACTCCTGCTTTTCTCGACTCCACATGAACATGACGTTCTCTACTACAAGGACTCTATAGCTTCTGGCTTCTGGCTTTTGCATATTGTAATCTTTAATATGAGTTTTTTCAGCTCAACCAAATTGCTTTGCTGACAACACAAGGACAACAAAACCCAGTTTCCTGTGAGAGATTATAGTGTATGAGTAATTTGAATTCAAGACCAAATGATACTGTTTTCTTTCTCGAGTAGTTTCATGGTTTGCTGCATCGAATTATTGAAGTGATAATACATGGCGTAGGTTCTTCCATTCCCACAAGCAAGAACAATCTTTCTGAATAAATGAAGGAATCCAATCTCTTTTCTCATTTGGAATTATATACTAAACATTCATTGATGGGGATTTTCAGAACCAAACAATTAGGATCAGTTGATGGAAACTAAGTACAACAAAGTTTATAATCATCGTAGTGTTACATTAGGTAGTTAAAAGAACTTCATGTACAAATTATAGAGGGGCTAATCCTTTATCATGGAAAGTAACAACAGTAACCAAAATACCTTCTAAGTAATGGTGTCAGGCATGTACAGGTATGGAAGAGCTCAAGGATACACAACCTTTCAAGCGTTCGAGGATGGCATTTCGACTTACCAGCCTCGAGTGATGTGTGAGAGGAAGACCTTCCTTCACACACTCATCATACTTCTCCAAAGCAGACACAATGTCGCTAAAATCTGGTCGCTTCGAGGGGTTCGGTGCCCAACAGCGCTTGATGAGGTGTGCAAGTGCTGGTTGACAACTCGCCGGCAGTGGAGGCCGTTCATTCTGCAACATAAAAATGAAACTGTAAGAAAACTTCTGCAGGAGACTCATTTTCAACATATTATAGTTCATAGTTAGGCAAGCACTCAAAATGGAAATTGAGGATCTTATTCTTGGCAAGGATTCCTCAGGGACAAATAGGAAACTCATAAAGGAACAAGTTCCTTAAACTAAGAAAGATAGAATATATTCTTCGAGTACATGCAATGGTTGATTGTCATTCGCACTGGAACATGTTTGGCACAATAGAATCTTCACTTTGCCAAATTAAGGTGAGGGGAAGAGAGAATCATTCTTAACTTACATTCGGATGGTACATCAAAACATCATCACAACCTAACTTACTGCTTAACTAGGCAACCAACAGTAGGCTCGGCAAGAAAACATTCATGTTGCAAAGTCACAGAACACACTTACGTTAAACTTGGACTAAGCTATGTGCGCTACGATTATCATTACTGATTGATTGTATTTTTGTAACAAAATAATAAACTCAAGAACACAGAAGTATCACACAGACACAATTCAAGTATCAAGTAAGCAATTTGAATAGTAAAATATGTTTACCTTCTCAGCCACAGCAAATGCAGCCTGCACAGGAGTCATTCCTTGAAAAGGAAGCAAAGATGTTGTCAGCTCCCACAGCACAATCCCAAAGCTATAAACATCAACTTTCCTAGAACAAGGTTTCTCCTTGATCATCTCTGGCGCCATCCAGCGATAAGTCCCCTTGTTTCCTTTCGTCTCCTGGCACTGTGTTTCAAGGCACGATGTGCCAAAATCTGCCACCTTCACCCTCATATCATCATTGAGTAGCAAGTTATTTGACTTTAGGTCTCTATGGATCACACCTTGAGAATGAAGATACTCCATTCCCCGGGATATGTCAAGCGCTAACCTCAGAATCGTCTCTGTCGAAAGCGAATATGGCTCTTTCTTGTTGAGATACATCCTCAATGTTCCTTGTGACATATACTCTGTGATGATACAGTACACAGGTGGCTTTTTACAAGCTGCAAGAAACTGAAACAAAAAAAAAAGTTCACCAATTTTAGGAACATATATTTTCAATTGCTATACAAATTAAAACATATTAACACAATACCTGCACTATGTTGGGATGAAAGAGCCGCGAAAGTAGAGCAACTTCAGACTTGAATTGCTGCTCAAGTAAGGTTCTGGTCTCCTCCCTCTGGTTTGGAATCCTCACCATTTTCACAGCAACAGCTCTCTGCTTGTAAATCCCACGGTAAATCCGACTGTGTGCTCCTGAAGCAAATTTGTTACCAATGAACAGCTGAGAAAGATCAGCAGTCCACTCCTCCTGGTCCTCCTTGGCCACCTCCCAAGTCTCCACATTTTCCGACTCCAATATCATAGACCATGACTCCAAGCTATCAAATCTCTTCCTCTCCATGTTGTCCATGTCTGAATTGTACTGGTATTTCGAAGACGACGACGGATTTGGCAACGACTTGCCCTTCGACTTTCGGAGACGAAGTGAATGGAAACATGAGGTCGCCATTGGGAAAGCCCTTCACAGAAAACCCTGGAATGGATCGTATGAAATTTATAGGAAGCTTTCTGGCAATATAGACAATCAAAAGGAAGATTGATTTTCCTTCTGAATGTGTGAATTGATTTCAGAAAGTGCATGAACTGATTCAGAAACATGGGTTACATGGAAGAGTGGAAAATAGATATGGGTTTTCATCAATAACTGAAACAAGGAAGTTGAAGCTTCAAAATTTTCAGAGAAGAAGCAGAGAGATAAGAGAACCAGGAGACTATTTTCCATTAAAAATATGAGCTTTTTGATGTGTGTCAAAGCATGAATGAGTGAACTGAAACCTCCTGATTAGAACAGAGTACATGGACAGAGACATAATCTGCTTTCATGGTTTCAAGAAATTGAAGCAAAGGTAGAGAAACTGCATGGAAACACAGAGTTCTCAGATGAAGAGAGAAAAAGGGTTGCAGATTTTGTGATAGGATAAGGAAGATTAGGTCGTTTGCCAGTAGAAAGATGAATTCAAAGGCAGAGATTTCAGGGGTGGCTCGTGATTGCTTGGTTCAAAAGTTGTTTACTTTATCATTTTCTTCTAGAGAGAGAAAGAGAGACAGAGAGAGTTCGATACAGCTACTCTGTTTCTGTTTCAGGTTCTTTTTAGCATCACCATGTTTGCCACAGTGCAGTGGCAGGAAAGGGTTTTGCTTCAGATTAACTGAATGAATATGAAGTTGCTGTGGTTGGAAACTCTAGGGATATATCCCATTCTTCAACTGTAATTAACTGTAATGCCATTGCTCATATGTCTTCAAGTCCATGAGACAAGTGGCATAGGTAAGTGGTGAGCTGAGTGGAAATCCAAACTGGCTGATAATGAAAATCCAAATCACATTACATCTTCTGTTTGATCTAGAACAGGGATATAATGCTTAGGTTAATACCCTTTTGTTAACCTAAGCATGGTGATCTAGAACAAGGTTAGATTTATAATGTGACACGACTATTTTACTAAATGCTATTTTATTCTCAAATATAAAGATCTAGAAATGTTTACCATACTATTCGATGTTATAAATTTCTCAATAGCGTTAAAAAATGAAACACTATAACAGTTGAGCCTCTGGACACTTAATCCATCCTCCCACTATATTCCAAAGTCTAAAGGGCGAGTGGACGTGGGGAAGTATGGACGTGGGGAAGTGAGAAAATGTTCTCTTCTCAATCAAAATTGCAGGACAAGAATCTAGATCTAAGCACAAATAGAAATGAGTGATAATCTTCAATTAAGTTTGGAGTTTGGACTATAATAGTCATACTCATACAATAAGAGCATATTTATTAACTTAGAATAAAAATTATTATGAATCAGTATCAATAAAAATCGGTACGAGAATATTTTATTACATTATACTGTTTACTTATCATAAAAAATTAAAACATGAATTGAACTAATTACGATTGATGTTTGTTTACTTATCATATAGAATCAGAATTAAAATTAGTTTGATTACTAAAATACTCATACAATAAAGGAAGCTAGAATGTTTGTAATTTTTTAAAATTGAGTAATTTAAAAATATAATTATGTGAGGATATTTTAGGGAGAAAATGTTGATTCCATAAACTTGATTATGATACTCATCTCCCCCTAGGTTAAGAATCGATTACTGATAAGCAGGTGAGACCCACACCCATTATAATATCTTGACATGTTACTAAAAATCGGAATTCACCCATCTCAAAATCAATTTCGCCACTCTCAATTACATTCAAAGTTAATAAACATGTCATAATAGTCATGCATGATACATGATGGATGTTGACATTTACGAATGACAATTGCAATTGCCTACTTTCAAACTATCTTCAAAAGATTGTCTAATTTTGATTCTAAGAAGCATTAGTGAAGAGAAATTATATCTTATTTTTTATGGGAAAATGACTATAACAAAATGACTATAACTTAACTTATACATACTTAATCGAGTATTCAACAATTTAAATATTGAAACAATTGACAATTGTTTGACGAATTACCTCAAAGAACTCGTCAAAAAATAACAATGTGAATGTGTTAAACGTGACCTCCCTCGCAAGAAACAAATTTCTCACCCACACTGCTAGATTCAGTTTTAACTTGCACATTTTATGTTGAGATCTACAAGATTACTATTAACGACACACCTCAAGGGTCCAATATTGGATCTCATTGGTTCACGCTCTTCATATATAAACTAGTAATGGGGAGTTCATGATCATTTGGGTTTTCTAATACATGATTAGATGTCGATACCCAAGTGAAGACTGTAGCTAGAAAGAGCTTTCCAATAAAATGGTCTCCTACTTTGCATATCTGTGTTGTCAATTTCGAAACAGTTCACTCCCACCATAGAAAATGTTACAAGGGATTGATCTGATCTGTTCTCGTGAATATAATTGATAATTCATGGTAGATATCACCGATGAATAAAATTCTAACATAAGACATGAAAAAATCATCACGAAGCGAAGAGAGTTGTGTAAGAACTGGCATGTTGGAACCCTAATATTCAAGCTAGAGAAATTAATCAAAAGGACCATAACAGAAGATCATTAGAGGTTGAGAAAATGATAGGTAGCTCTGAACTTCCAAAGTACAAAACTTCATATAGGCGATGAAATCAGATCATCCCAAATTTCAACGAAATCCTATCATTCCTTTGTAACTTTGGGCTAAGCCTAAGCCCAGACCAAAATGGGCTAAATGTGTGTCAATGAAATCAGATTAGAAGTTGCCTAATTGCAGTTATTGCACTCAAAAACAAAGATTTTTCTGCTAAACAAACTTAAATTTTGGCTCTTTCCTGAATGAGGTCCATCCTAGGACCCAATTCTGAGGACAACAAATAATCAACTTCATAAGAGTGACTGATTTGTCCACCACCAATCATATCATATGCTCCATACTATTTGAACAGAATCTAAATTTTTGAGTTGAAGATGACGTTTTACTTACTAGAACCCACCTCAATTAGTACTCTCTGTTGCCACCGACAATCCCATAAACATAGAATTAGCGGATGCAGTACCCAATTTGCTGTATTTATTCATGCTTAACAGTATGGAACATTATTAAACCTCAAAATGGAACCTAGTTTGTCATAGTTTATTGACCAAACCTGTTTCACTAATCAAGCATGAGGTGCTTTCCTGAATTATTATTGATATCTAATGCATGCATGACCCTCTGGCCTAGGCTATAATACTATCTTAATTTGGTGTACCATTTACTATATAAATGTTTTTTTTTTTTTTTTTTTTTTTTAACAACTACTTATAAATATAGTACTAGAAGATGATCGTCAAAAAAATAAAAAATTAGCACTAGAAGATGATCGTCATGATCCATGATTATTAGTTGGAGTATTAACTTCAACTTGGTCAAGAAAGATACGCCGACTGGATTTTATTCATCGTTTCCGTATGGTCCATCCAACCCTAATTGTATTAAACGGTCTAAGTCCATGCTTGATTCATAAGCCAAATACTTTGATCCTAGTATGAAACTTTAAATATGTTTAAGTCCGATCATTTTTAAAGAAAATAAAAGGTTAAAACTCTTCTTATATATTTTGTCTAACAATTATGTCAAAATTAGCCTAGTACTATTTGGTATAGTGACATAATCTCTAATTCGTAAGTAAGAGATTGTGTTTTCGACTCACGAAGTTGTAATATTTAAGTTGTTTACTTGATCAAAGAAACATATTATGTCTCGAAAACTTTAATTATTTGATCAATTTTAAACCAAGCGAATTTTTGAGGTGAGTCCAAATTTTGTAAGTATCTAGAGCTAAAAGCCTATAAAGCAAGCTTTCAATTTCAATCTTGAATCAAGAATAAAGAATTGAAAGGGGTGATGCAAAGCTAGTGCAGAAGCTAACGTAATATCAAAAAATGTAGCCAAAAAAACGTAATTTCCAAATAAAGATGAAAAAAAGAATCCTTGCAAAAGGAAAAGGGACAAGCTTTACTACCATAGCAAACTATCCGATGCTACACCTTGGGCCTGGCCCACTATTTAATTCTGCCTGACCAAATTAGCCTTTAAAACTTGGTAAAGCTTCATTTTGGAGGAGAAAACATTCAATTCAACACCAACAAAATACTTGCATTCATTCATTCATGAATCATTACATTCATATCCATTCAGTCACCTAATAGTGTTAGTTTTATGACTACAAAACATAAGAAAATTAGGGTGAAAAAGCATTCCACTTAATACATATATATCTTAGTATGCATAGTTTATTTTACGAGTGTTGTGATTACGATACTCTTGACACCTAAAAATATCTTGTAATCGAACAGAATGATTGCATTCTAAAACTAGTACGACTTAATGAGTACGATAGTGTTTCTCTGAAGCTTATCCTATGTGACACCTTTTCGTTCTCCTCTCCATCTCCGAACATTCGGAGGAGGCGGAGGTGTACCGATCGATCTTCCCACATTGCCCTCTTCCTTGCTCCTAAAAGTCAGACTCACGAACCACAAGTTGCGAAAGGGACGCCCCCCTTCTGGCCTTGTGTGGGAGGAAAACCACTGTTAACCACTTAACCACCTTCGTGTTGCGCCAAGGAGAGAAAAAGAGCACCAATTTGTTGGTGGCCTTCATCGCCGTCCATCACATCACAATCTGATCCGACGATGATCGGGGTCCCAATCGGTACGGACCAACGGGGCCCATCTGTCGGCGTCGGTTTTGGAAGTATTAACAGTCTGTGCCACCGACTGAATTAGAGAGCAGGGTTTTCTCTGATCTTCATGTTCCATAAGTAGAATTAGGCCCTGACTTTCGTGCTAGCTAGGAAATTAATTAGGTAATGGATCAATGTTTAAGATTCTTGTTCCATAATTAGAATTAGCGCATTAGGTCCTGGATTTCGTATTAGAAATTAGGAATCAAAATATTCAAGATTTTCTGGCATATCATATCTAGGCTGTAGGACCCCGTAACATTTTTCATTTTTTCTTGGGCCAAATTGCATATGAGCATTGACTGTGACAGATCATGCCCAGATCATACGCTCACACATTGGACAGTAATTCCCTCTCATCGGATTCTTTGTTTTTTAGTTTTGACTCTTGTGGCGAGAGGATAATTTTTATTCCGTAACAAATGAGATGGGAGGAATTCTATGACAATTGTTCCATACGTAGGTATACATTTTTTGATTTGGTTGTCTTATTTGATAGAGTTGTCCGATCGATCAATAGTAAACATCAATTTATTATGTAAATAATTTAAAAGTTAATATTACAAATCAAATTGTTTGACAAAAAAGTTTAGCACTAATTAACTTAATCGTTTAACCACTACAAGGTAGTCTAGTGGTTCTTGTTTAGTTGGGTGTCAACCTAAGTTCGAATCACGACACTGTCAAAAATGACCAGGGGAGGGCTGTAATGTCATGTTGGCTATCCGGGCTTTCAACGGATTAATTCTTAAGCCTAGAAAGAATTTGAGATACCGTGATTTTGAATAAAAAATAAAAAAATCTTTATCGTTTCAAAAGACTATGAGAAAACAACCGGATCCTTTAAAGACATGTTTTTACACAAATTTAATAGGCGGAGCGCCACCGCGAGTGGTAGATGTGGTTAATGGACCGTTAATGGAACATAAGAGCTAGATGGTAAAGAGTTAAAGACTCGTAAAGTTTAACGAGTGTTCGTGATGACATTAATGACACATGAAAGCTATCAAACTTAATCAGATGATTAATACGGGGCTTTGTACCGCCATTTCAAGACAGCGGGGGTACCCACGTCATTATCACATAACTCCAGCCCCGTTTCCGTCATTTTAGTTTAACACCTTCCTCCCCCCCCAACCAACACTCTCTCTCTCCCACAACTCTCCACCATCACCATTCACTTCACACAAACTCTCAACAGTTCTCTCTTCTCCTCTCCACCCACACTCCCACTCTCTCTCACAACTCAAACAAAGCTTCTCTTTTCTTCTCTGTCCAACACTGCTATACTGCTACTGTTGTTGTAATGGGTTCTCGAATCCCATCGCACCAGCTCAGCAACGGGCTGGTGGTGTCGGGTCCGCCCGAGTACCTCAAGGAGCGGCAGCCCACAATGGGCTCACGCGCCGTTCCTTACACCGGCGGCGACGTCAAGAAATCCGGGGAACTCGGCAAAATGTTCGACATCCAAATCGGGGATCATCTCCCTGGCCCACCTCCTCCGTTGAAGCCCTCCCGCCATTCTTCTTCTTCCCAACAGAACAGCGGATCCGTCCGATCAGGGTCCAACTCCGGACAGATTTCCAAGAAGTCGTCCGGCCCAATGACGCCGCAGCTCCAGCCCACTGGGCTCATCACCTCCGGGCCATTGGGCTCGGGCTCGCAGGGGAGCGGGCCCAGGAGGTCGTCGGGGCAGCTGGAGCAGACGGCGTCGATGAGCAACAAGGTGGTGTACGGGTCGGCGGTGACGGCGCTGACCGATGACGTGAAGGTGAATTTTCGGGTTTCGAAAGCGGTGGTGTGGGTGTTCATGGTGGCGGTGGCGATGGGTTTGCTGGTGGGTGGGTTTCTGATGGTGGCGGTGAAGAAGTGGGTGATATTGATGGCGGTGGTGCTGGTTTTGGTGCCGGTGGGGGTGGTGGTTGTCTGGAATTACGTGTGGGGGAAGCGAGGGTTGCTTGGTTTTGTGAGGAGTTACCCTGATGCTGAGCTCAGAGGAGCCGTGGATGGACAGTTCGTCAAGGTTACTGGGGTAATTTCACTCTCATCTCTTTCTATTCAGTTGCTGTTGTTATTTTATTTTTGCAAGATTCTGAGCTTTGCTTATTTTGGCAGAAAATTGATTAAATTTTTTGTCTGAGAGCTCAGTGGTCAATTCTTTAGTTTGACAATATGCTTAGGCTATAATATAGAGGGGTTTGATTATCGTTGTCACTTGTATAATGAAATCTGGACTGAATCTTGAATTTTGTTTGGTACATACTCGTACCATCTTGCCGTTCGTTTTCTGAACCCGAACATCTCATTTGCTGATCACATAGTCACTCCGATTGGAGCAATTTATCATAATTGGAGTATTTGGTCCTCTTTTATAGTTGTTTTCTTGAATTTTGTTTGGTTCATACTCGTACCATCTTGCCGTTCGTTTTCTGAACCCGAACATCTCATTTGCTGATCACATAGTCACTCCGATTGGAGCAATTTATCATAATTGGAGTATTTGGTCCTCTTTTATAGTTGTTTTCATCTCTAGTAATGAGTGGATGATATCTCCTTTTTGTAGGTTGTTACTTGTGGCAGCATTCCTTTGGAATCATCCTACCAAAGGGTACCTAGGTGTGTTTATGTTTCCACAGAGTTATGTGAAGCTCAAGGATGTGGTAGCAAGTCCACAAATAAAAAAGCGAATCATTCAGAGGTTAGTTGTCAGACTCATTGTTCTTAATGTGTGCTCCATTTATATTGAGTTTCACAGTTTGCTCAATGATGATTTATGATAAAAATTTGATAAAGAACTGCACTAAATCAACACATGTCTTATGCTTGAAAGGCTGATGAATGCTTATTGTGCGCTGTGAGAAGTTGATCATATTAAGTAACTAATTATACACATAAAACACATGCAGTATTTTAAGCCAGATATAATCAGTTATAATCTTATAAAACACATGAACATGGTCAGGTCTGGCATGCACCTACATAATCATGAGTCATTTGCTACCTCAAAGTCTTAACATAAACTATAATAAGGGGATGATTCATTTTCCACATACATGGCTTACATCTTTCTATTCACCGTCAATCAGGTTCTTCAGGGAAAAAACATCTATGCTCTCTGATTTTAATAAGTAATTTGTGTTTTCCTTTTGAACAGAAATATGTGGCTGACTTTTACATCTCGGACTTCCAATCTGGGTTAAGAGCATTAGTGAAAGCGGGATATGGGGCCAAGGTTGCACCATTTGTTAAACCAGCCACTGTCGTGGATGTGACTAAAGAAAACAGAGACATGTCTCCCAGTTTCTTACGCTGGCTTGCAGAGCGCAACCTCTCTACTGATGACCGTATAATGCGCCTCAAAGAGGGGTATACCACTTTTCTGTTTCCACTTTCCACCCATTATCCTTTTGTATGGTTAGAGAATTCTGTTGATGGTCTCAACTGGTAAAATTGACTGGAAGTATTTGCAATATACTAATTTTACAATTTATTATAGGCTTTCGAGATAATCTTCTGTATTTTGTATCAGGTATATAAAAGAAGGAAGTACTGTGAGTGTGATGGGGGTTGTTCGACGCCATGATAATGTTGTCATGATTGTTCCTCCAGTGCAGCCTGTCTCAACAGGCTTTCAGTGGTTACGCTGCCTTCTCCCGACTTATGTTGAAGGTCTAATTCTGACATGTGATGATACTCAAGATGCTGATGTGGTTCCTGTGTAGATAAAGTTCCATCATAGTTTTGTTTAGAAGGGCATTTTGCAAGTAAAATTTTAAGGTGGTCTACGGGAAAAGCACATACCACCACACACTGAGGTACATATGTAATTTTTGCCTAAATGTGCATGGCAGAAAGACTGAAGATCACGTGCTAATCAAGGTTAGCATAATCAGAACACTCGGAGATCAGTATGGTGTAAATTGTGAAGCTAGTAATGCTATGCAGAATGGCAAAGTGGATCTACATCTACTAGTACCCTCGAAAGAAGTTCCTATGTCCTGGATGATGTAATGTACATAAATCATACTCTTAGAGAGCCCAAAGGGGTTTTGGAAACAGCTTGTTTCTTCTGATGCTTAAATTAGCACAAAAAATAGAGTGAAGTTTTTGTGATTTTCTTTTGCATTTTAAGTTTCTGGAATCCTATTCGGTCATCTGTATTGTTTGTAGCTATGTGATCAATGTTAATATTCTTGTAAGCAATAAGCATGGCATGTATGTTGCTGCTTCCAGTCTAATGTTGTATTGTATGTGGCAACAAATTCCAGGAGTATATATATTTTCAATCTTGAAAATAAGCTCTTGCCGGAGATATATTGAACCAACAGGATTTCAATATCTAGCGGGGGGAACTAAAATTGACTTACAGTGCAACCTGTTAAGAAAAGTTTCTGATAAAGGATAGTACCCTAAAGAGAATACACAACTGAAAACCTGCTATATTTTGATTAATGTGTGGTTGTTGATGGTGAATATTATTGATGTTTCCACAAGGTTCAACACTGACAAAGTCTGTTTATGTAACTTCAAAAACATAGATAAAGAGCCATAGTCTACTAGAGCCTTGATGGCATCCCTCCAGCCACCACTAGAGTTTCTCCAGTAATGTAAGAAGCATCATCAGATGCCAAAAATGCAGCAGCGGCAGCCATGTCTTCAGTTTTACCAAGCTTTTTAAGTAGCGTCTTCTCCTCAAGCTCCTTCCTCTGCAGAACATTACCCAAATTGAGTTGGTCACAAAGGAAAACGTCACAGATTCTTTGGAACAATACCCCAACATGACCTATTCCATATATATACTTACCACGGCAGCATTAGTTGTGATGTATGAAGCAAAGTTTGTAGGCACAAAACCAGGAGCAATACAATTTACACGAGTTTCTGGGGCCATTTCATCCGCAAGGGCCTAAAGGAACATCATCAAAGAATAAGCAATATGGTTAAATTCTACTTTTATTTTACTGAACTTCCCATCCATTTACATAAAATTTCTTTTCTCAAAACATGAACCATCCAAATATACCTTAGTTAACCCAAGGAGGGCAGTTTTAGTGACTCCATACATTGCCATGGACGCTGGTGGCTGGAAGCCAGCAATTGAGGATATGAGAATAACAGAAGAACCTTTCTTCAAGTGAGGAGCCGCCTCCTGTTACATAACCAAGTAGCATCAAATCTTCCCTATTTCGCAATAGATTTGTGTACATGTAAAATGTTGCGATGATAAAAACAGACACATTTTACCTTTAGAAGAAGTATAGAAGCTTTGACATTTACTTCCCATAGCTTGTCAAGCACAGACTCTTGGGTGTGCAATATTGCCTCAACTGATGGATTGGCAGCAGCATTTGATACTACAACATCTATCTTCCCATATTTCTGCAAATAAATCATTAATATTTGATTACTTATCCTATCCTCCTTCAGTAATGAGAGCACTACCAACAGTGTAGTTACCTGCACAGTCTTGCCTATCAGATTCTTCCTCTGTTGTTCATTGGACACATGGCAGACTATCCCCAAAGCTTCAATTCCTTGCGCTCTAAGCTTTTCAACTGCTTCATCTACGTTGTTCTGCATCAATAATTTGATCAATACAAAATTCAAAAACCCAATTCGATAGAACAAATTTACAGTTGTGAATCAAGTTCAATTGAGGTGAATTTGATAAAGGGTCAAACTGGAACTAACTTGTTTTCGAGAGGAGATGACGACGGAGGCGCCTTCGAGGCCAAGACGCTCGGCGATTGCGAAGCCGATGCCCTGAGTGGAAGCAGTGACGATAACTACTTTGCCGACGAATCTCTTTCCGATCTTGGTCTTCTCCATTTTTGGGTTTGCTTTGGTTTATCCGGAATCAAATGGGCAGTTGTGTTTAGGTAAGCATGACAAGACGGCTTTGACTCATATGAACACGCACATTTATGGCCTGCTTACCCAAGTTATTGCAGTATCTTGGATATACGTTGTGATAAAAACAGAGCCACAACGCTTTCTTTCTGTTGACTGCTTAAAAATTACCAAAAAAGATGGTAAAAATTTCATCATTCTTTTGCAAACATATAAAACTATGTCTTCAAATAGGTAATTACCTAAATGTTTCATACTCATTTTAGCAATGTAAAAGTCGGGAGATTCGTGTTTTTATGGCCGATCATTCATTAGAAGATGCGATTTAAAAATATGAAATGACGAAATTTGGGCTAACAGAAGATTTCAAAGTCATTTTTGCTAGTATTTCTCGGCTTGTTTTCGGTAATTTTCAATCCCTTGTCAGATTAGTTTCTACATTCATCTGGTCACAATTTTAATAGGGTAATTGTCTCATGACGTGAGTGATTACGTACAAACCAAGAAACGTGGACTGCTTGTCAAGCTATTAGTGAGTGATTTTCCATAAATGTGTAATCTCATGTATTGATAAGTGCCAGAAAAAACACATAGCACAGCTTTTACTTCAGACTAAAAAGAGATATTTGGATTTGAAAGTGCAATCAGATGTTCAATCCAGCAGTTCATGCAGGGGACTCAAAGCTTGTAGTTGACAGTGTCAATGGTGTGACTAAATCCTACATGGATATTGGTGAAATATTGTTCATGACATCCAACACGTCAATTCCATTCTCGCTGCGCAATTGCCAACATTATCCAGATAGCGAGATTTGGGAGAACGCATTACCTTTTCTGGCTTCTAGAGCCATTTTAGACAATCGTATGGCAGAAACAAATGCACAAACAGAACTTTACTTCAGACCAAAGAGAAACATAGGGAATTGGAAATGCAGTCGGATCCAGCGTAAAAATTTCAAAACTTTCAGCAGTAAGCGTAAATGCCGAAAGTCTTTACACCATCCAGGATACGGTTTCACTTTGATAGTGAAACTCTAGGAAGAATTCAAATAAGAAATATAGAGCACCAGTCTCATTTTCAGTAGTAACATTTTTAATCGTAGGGGTTTCTGAGATTCTTTAAGAGCTCAGGGATTTCATAACCAAGCATGTCATCTACAGCTTGAATCATCTTTGGCTTCACTTTCTCAAATTTATCTATGTTGTAATTGCTCAAGACCTCTCGAAATTGTTCAACATTTGGAAAGTCACCTGGTGGTAAATGATACTCCCTCTGGACCTGTTTGACAAACATAATAAGAGTAAGAGCAGACTTGAAGGATTGTAGAAGAAAAGAGGAAATGAGGTGGGAGTTGGTACCTTTGCAAACTCTTCTTCAAGATTTTCCAGGAGTCGCTTCTGAGTCTTAGATTTCCCCATCATTGCAGGCATCTCTTTCTTAAGATGGCTAATTATATAAGCATGAATCTTAGCAGCTCTAGCACGTTTCACAAATTCATTGATCTGCAAAAGTATACTGTGTATGTCAGGATGGATGAAACAAATATATGAAAACATTATAAAGACAGTAAGAGCAGACTTCAATCAATTTTCTCAACTGAGACTTCATAAAATATATGTAATAAGAAAATGGACAGAATTTTCATGAATTCAATCCAAGTAGGGAAGAGAAGCACCTCTTATATCCCACCCAAGAAAAAGAAGACAGTAAAAATGAGACCTATATAATCTTACCTGACGATCACAAGCTTTCTTTGGTATATCAACCAGGTCAGCAAGGAGGTCACCTTGTTCCATTTCAAAAAGCTCTCTACCCATGGGGCCAACAGCTTCTTCATTGACAGGTTTATCGTTAAATGAGCTGCAAAGCCAAGCAGAGAGAAACAAGAGTATTAAATAAAGGGAATAAAACAAACTAAACATAAAATCGAAGCCTGAAAGAGATTAGCAAACTCAAAAGACAAAAATGCCTACCCAATATAAACACGCACAACTTCTGGAGTATTCAAAACCTTTCCAAGTGACCACATTAATGCCCCATAAACTCTCATCAGCTGCAAGTATGTAAGTAAAGGGTTAGCAAGTTGAAAGTATTGTCATCTGCAGTAAAATAGTGATGCCTAAGTCTAAAAGCTGGAAGGCATTCTTACTTGTTGAGTATCAACTTGATCTGCTTTGTTCAGAACCACTCGAATCTTGTCATCATGCCCACGTAGAGATGCAATTACACGCTTGAATTCATCACTGATATCAAGCTTATGAGGGTCAAAAAGAAGAAGAATGAGATCGCATTTTGCAGCAAACCACGATATGACACCAGTGAAATCATAACTCCTTTGTGTTCGTTGCTTTTCTCCAGACAGAACCCCAGGAGTGTCCACAAGTGTAATTTCATCTAGCAACTACAATTATAAAACAAATGTAAGTGTTAGTAGAGGATGATTACTGTTAACATGATTAAATATGAACATAACTATAAAAAAGCTGATACTTGTATAAAATTTCAAGACTCACTGGATGAGGCATTTGGGAACACTCAAATTTTGACAGAAATGAACCTCCAAAACTTGTTAGACCGCTAAAAGGCATGTCTGCATGAACAGCTATGGTATTTCCAGGAATGCTCCTTTCATCAGGTCCAGACTGAGTACAAAATGCAATAATCTTTTAGAACCATAGAGATATTGTGATACAAAACATGAACTCCTACAAGGAAAAAGTAATAAACAATGAAACACGTGACTTTTAACTGGGAAGTAAGAGAATCACAAGTGTACCATCACAACAACAAATCTATCAGTCGTAGGCTCTGGCCCAATATGAGCTCCTGTCAGAAAAGAGTGTTAGTTGTATCCTAAAGAGTATTATTGTCCAACAGTAAAAGAAAAGGACATTAACCAACCTGGATAGTTGCATCTTAACAAATGCTTTATAAATGTTGTTTTTCCAGTTGAATACTGACCCAAAAGCATGACCATGGGCTTAGCATCAAAATCACTGTTAGTCTGCGTAAATAAATAAATCCGTAAGTCTAGCAAAAGATCTTCCACCTCAAGCAAACAATATGCTAACACGAGCAAATCCTATTTGATCCAAATCAAATGTCACAGTAAATAATTAGAACATAAGAAAATACTCACCAGTAATGGATTGCCAAAATCATTGAAACGATATGCAGCTTCCAATGGTTTAAGTTTTTCAATGTACAATCTCTTCAAGCCATCAACTATAGATGTAACTGCATTGGGAGGTAGCTGAAGAGGAAATTTGCAAAGGAAACAAACAAAAAAGAGTCAGGCAATATGGAACAATTAAGGCATCTCTTTATATATATACATAAAAACAAGTCGGTCTAATAGAGTAGAAGAAATTTTAAAGCAGTTTGACCCAAGACTGGGAGAGAGATTAGAGGTATACTTGATACCAACATTCAGGTCATAAAATAGGATAAAGGCAAACTGAAAACTCTTCTTCAATAAACTCTAAGTTGCAACCCAACAATGAGAACTTGGCATCACGGTTTTATATGGAAATCACCAAATTTTGGAAAGGCAAATGCAACAGGTTTTATATGAAAATCACCAAATTTTGGAAAGACAAATGCAACAGTTTTATCATGAGTGGAAAATTTGGAATGATAGACTCGTATACTCACTCTCTTCACTGATTTTGAAGCAGTCCGTTCAGCTGATGGTTGATTATGAGTGATTCCATTTCCTATGTCATAAGTTCATAATCAATAAAGTAATATAGTAAAAGAACAAAAGAATTTGATTCACAAGTGTTGAGAGGAGCTTCTAACCATTCATGGCGACTCCATTTGTTGAAGAATTCTTTGTATACTGTTGACATGGGAACAATTAACTTACAACAAAGTTCGTTTGTAACAAAAGCACAAGGCGGAAAGGAAAACTACTTACAGTCATTAAAGCATCCACACCTTCCATCACCGGAGGTTTAATGTTCTCCCAGTCAACTGCATTTAAATAAGAACACAGTTTATATCCTAGCCAACCTCAAGTTGTCAATTGGGAAACAATACGAGCAAGACCTAATTAGTTGTACTATTATATGCTACATTCTTCTATATTTTCAAAAAGCTAGCAAAAAACAAATATCTTTCACTTGCCTTCAGTTTTGAGCACGTCTGGACTTAACTCATGATCTTGTGCAAATGAAATCAGCTGCCGAATTCCAAACACAGATATAAGTGAGATTCAATAACAATATCTAATATATCATAACCTAACAAATTTTATACTACCTGCATTGCTGTGATGAACTCACTGAACCCTAAAAACCCTTGCCGTTTCGAATCGGCACTTGCCCAAACCTTCAAGACAAAAAAATGATAACACACAGCCAGTGAGTATCGATTTTCAAACAACCTGTCCCTAATTTCAATCCACGAAACTAAATAGAACCAAAATTTACTGCAATCAATTTCATAAGAACACACTCCTATAGTAACAGAGTCACAAACAGATCGATCAAAGCACAGTAACCGCTAAATCTCATTTCCAGGTTTAAAATCATACTTCAAATCTAGAAATGGAACAAAACGATAGCGAAGCCAGTGAAAAAAAATCAAAGAAAACTTGAAGAACCTGCTTGAGTTCTGGCCTGGAAAGCTTGGACATGGCGAAGAACTTCGCGCCTTCGTTACCGGTAATCCGGCCATCTCCGTCTGAACCAGAACCAAACAAAACAACGACTGAGTACGAATTTAATCCAAAACGGCGTCGCATTAGAAATCGAAAGAGAAATGAGGGAGAAGATAGCTACGTACCTGAATCGACAAAGTTGAACCAGTCCCTGTAAATCTTCTGGTGCTCTTTCGAGCACGACCCGATCGGACCCGACCCGATCTCCATTTTTGAAACGCCGCGAGAGAGAGAGAGAGAGAGAGAGAGAGAGAGAGAGAGAGAGA
>NC_020493.1:886247-934469 GCF_000184155.1 Fragaria vesca subsp. vesca | reverse complement strand
AAAAAAAATACTTATCTTTATCCGCAACAAAATTTAGTTGTTGTGCATGTGTTTGTTTACACTACTTCAAGAAGATCAATATAACGTACGATTAGGGTAAACTATACATGATGATACTTAAATAGCAGCAACACGTCCCAATTAGAGGAATTGAGCAATATCCTTATAGTCGCCGATCAACAGAACTCGACTTTGTAATATGAGGAGTAAAGGAATATATATGTCAGGTGGTTTTGGTTTGTTTACTAGTTGTATATTTAGGATCCATGAGTACGTAGCAAACCACAACTATATATTATGATTGATTTTGTTTGTTTGATAATACGATAACAATCCAGAGAAAAGCATTAATGAAAAATAATATTTCAATTTATAATAAAAAATTATAAGTCGAGTTGCGAACATGTAAGAGAAATAAAGTCGTTGACAATCCATTAAATTAACCACAGAATTATAATTTGATGGCAAGAATGCATAAAATTAAAAAAAGTGGATGTCCGCAACCATAAATTAACATCCATTTAGTCTAATTTGTCTATTATAACATAACATTTATTCACTTGCCAGTTAGACTTTTATTTCCTTGTGACAATTGAATAGCCAAAAGCAAAGTCATGCCTGAGTTATGCCCTTCCTCTTGGAAATATATGAAAGCAGCAAATCTACACAAAAAATTAATTTGGTTAAAATGAAATAACAAAATTAACATGGTACACTCGTGTTAGAAAAATAGCTTCTTTTCTAGACCCATACCTTTGATATGGAAAAAGATTTTTCATGATTTCTGGCATTAACACCATTGTTTGATCCTGAAGACAAAGCAGCTGAGAACATTTCAGATATATTCTTCTTTTCTTCTTTCAGTTTGTTGAATTTGTATGTAAAATCTTCGCCTGATTTTAGGTCGCTCTCATCCCAATCCCCAAATTTTGGTATTGGCTGTCATAATATTACAGAATTCAATTGCACAATAAAAAAATGAAGTATTTTATGTACTAATTAATAATTAGAGAAACAAACCAAACTAAACAATCGTGTCTACAAACCAATTCATCCTTCAAACGTGATTTTTTGTGAATGCAAATACATAATATTTGATATACAACATACATTATTCTTTATTATGATTATTGATCTCTTATTTAATTTAGATGTTACAATATATATATATATATATATAATATCAAATAATTCAATATGTAGATTAGCATATGTGTTAGAGATTAACAGAGAGATAGAGAACTTACGATCATGTCAATATCAGAAATACTAGAATGTTTGCGATGATGTACACTTGAACCAAATCTTTTTGACGATGAATTCATACTTTTATTTTTCTCAGATCTCTCCCGCAACCGTTGTTGTCTCCGTTGCTGCAATATGAGTGACGAATTGTTACACTCGAAACTCACCTTTTCACTACACACAGATAGCTCTGATTCATCACTCTTGCGACGGTGGTGACTCAAACGACGACTATGTGACGGTCGTAGCGCAATGGTTTCAGATTCCGATGAGCACTTTCGATTCTCTTCAGCAACAATAGGGAGTTTCATCTTCATCACCAACTCATCTTTCACTCTCTCTTTCTCTACGATGGTGCAAGCTTCTGGATTCTCCTGATGATCGTTGGGGTTTAGTATCTTCACTCCATCTTTCAATTTACTTTTTCGGGCCTTGTCGAAAGCAGCGGTGTATGGTGCATCGTCTCCCTTGTTGTTCCAATCTCCAAATCTCGGGACATGAGGTCTTTTTTGCTCATCAGAAGTACTCATTTTAAAAACAAATGGAGGAGTTCAGTGAAGAAGATGATGGTAATTCATATATACTAATACATTATATGAAAGTAATGAGAAGAATAAATCAATGGAGAGAGGATATGTAATGTAGCAAATATTAATTGGACGATATAATTAGTTAGGAGTCAACTTATAAACTCATAATTTGAAACATCAATATGAAATAATGATGAGAATTAACAACCCTTACGGCCATGAATGGGGAGGATTATTGCCGGAAACTAAGCTACCGATTATTATTATTATTATTTTAGGAGATAAGCTAACGAGTTGGACAAGAAGAACATTGCATGAAGACCGAAAATAGAGAAGGCTAATTCAGATAGGGTTATGATAGGGGTCTCAATAGGTGAAGCAATAAAATTATCAGATACCATATAATTATGTATTAATTTAAGGGTATTTTTATTTCTAAAGATACCTCAATTGTTTTCTGTATTTTAATTAAATTATTTCCTGTAATTTTTCTTTCCATATAGCATTAATGTATTGAATTAGGTAACAAGAAATAGACATTAACTTTTCTTTCCAAATATTGATTCATTTCATCCCAAAAAGGAGCATACACATAAATTCAATATAGAAAGTACGTATCTCCAAATTAAGAGGTAAGAAAATATTCCTGTAAGTAATTATCATCTACAAAGAAGAAGAAAAAAAAAACACAAATTAACAAAAATAATAGTAAACTCAAATCTAACAGTTAAACCCTAGCTACGGTAAAATGAACAAAAATACAGGTCCAATTACATGTAAGTCCACTTTCAGACATTTTTTCCTATATAGGTCCACCCAAATATTTTTAGGGAAAATGCCCAAATGCACAAAAACAGGGATTTTAATACCCACTTCAATGTAAATCTTTTATTTTAGCCCATTTCAATGATTTTTAATAAAATTACGAGTATACCCTGTATTGATAATTAAACTCTTCTCTCTCTAATCAAATCTAATATCTCTCATTCTCTCTCTCTCTCTCTCTCTCTCTCTCTCTCTCTCTCTCTCTCTCTCTCTCTCGTTAAGGCATCAACCGTCGAAGCCTCGACGGCGATACTCCTCAGCCACGCCGGCGACACTCCTCGGCCTCGACACGACGAACCTCAGCTCGTGCTTTAATCCAGATCCGGCTCGTGCTTCGTCGTCAAAGCTCGCCGATCTTTGACTCCAGCCACTTATTCCGAGCAGAACCGCGAGGTCCTCAGCCACGCCGGTGACGCTCCTCGGCCTCGACACGACGAACCTCAGCTCGTGCTTGAATCCAGATCCGGCTCGTGCTTGAATCCAGATCCGGCTCGTGCTTCGTCGTCAGAGCTCGCCGATCTCTGACTCCGGCCACTTATCTCGAGCAGAATTGCGAGGCGCTAGCGCTTCTGGTTGTGCTCCCGCTCGTGGAGTCGGACTGTGTGACGATGGCGTCTGACCGATCTGCATGGTGGTGGCTTCGGATCGACGGATCGGAATGTGTAGATCAACTACATCGCTCCTCAAGGAGTAAGATCCAAGGTCGAGGTTGATTTCTCCGAGGTTAGGGTTTAATTCTCCTTCTTCCTTCCTCTGTATCATTGACTATCTATATATGTGTTTGTATGTGATTGGGATTTGTTTGAGTTTGCAGTACAAAGAAGAATACAAATGTGCGGCTAGGTATACCGAATCCAAACTGTGGGCACGCACCTTGTTGAAGAGAATAGCTAGGTTGCAGTGTTGTGATTTCTTGTGAATTAAGTGCAGTATGTTGCAATTCTGTTCTCAAAATATATTTCTGCTCAAGTTATAAGTTTCTTTCATGTGTGATTACAAGTATAACATTAGTTATTGATTTCATTTTTTGTGTTATTGATGTATCTATCAACAGGAAGACAACAAACATGTATATTAGAGGGTAATAAGTCGGTTACTGAGGGTTAGTAATTTGGTTACAGGGGGTCAGTAACTAGTTACTAGGTGTCAGTAACTAGTTACTAGGTGTCAGTAACTAGTTACTAGGTGTCAGTAACTGGTCAGTGGGGGTCAGTAACGGTTTACTGGGTGTCAGTAACTGGTTAGTGAAGGTCAGTAACTGGTTAGTGAAAGTCAGTAACTGGTTACTAGGTGTCAGTAACGGGTCAGTAACTGGTTATTGGGTGTGAGTAACTGATCAGTAACTGGTTATTGGGGGTCAGTAATTGGTTATTGGTTGTCAGTAACTGGTTACTGGGTGTGAGTAACTGGTCAGTAACTGGTTATTGGGGGTCAGTAACTGGTTATTGGGTGTGAGTAACTGGTTATTGGGTGTGAGTAACTGGTCAGTAACTGGTTATTGGGGGTCAGTAACTGGTTACAGGGAAAAATCCGGTGACCGGAATCCGGCAGTCGGGAAAAATCCGGTGACCGGAGTCCGAGGTTCCGGCCAAGTCTTTTCATGTTGAAGAGGTGGGGGCAAAATAGTCTTAAAATAATATGGTTTGTTAAGACTTTAGTAAAGATTTATGCATTTGGGCATAAAAATGGTTACCTTATATTGAAATGGGCTAATGCAAAAGATTATCATTGGAATGAGAAATAAAGGGTTTGAATTAGTACTAAATGGGCATTTTCCCATATTTTTATCTATATAAGTCCACCCAGACCAAAATAGGGTTTCATTTTAGGCATTGAAGTTCAACAAAATTATTGATTGTCATCCAACCAAAAAATTAGAGTGTCTCTTTCATATTTATGAAAATGCCACTATTGTAAAAAAGTCAACTACTCCCACTCTGGAAAAATCTTCAGCCGAGCTTCGGTGATGTCTCCAACCGATCTCCAGCGGGCCTCCGGTCGACCTCCGGCGATGTACATTATAAAACAACAAGTACATTATAAAAAAGGCAACACCATTTGATTAAGATTAGCTATCCTTAGAGAAAATGCACTCATTTTGGGTGGGTTAAACCAATTTTCAACCCGGGTAAATATACTATTCATCCAAATCAGTTTTTGTTCGATAATACAACAACAAGAACGATCATAAGACCAATTATTATTCACATTTTATATGGACCGTCAGATCTTGATCTGAACGGCCCATATTAAAGAGTCATTTGGAAAAAGTTGATAGCCCATGTGCATGTCCATTCCTCATGTGCAATTTGGTCTCACGTGGGCCTCGTGGAGAAATTGGTCTTGGACTGAGAGATGGGTTAATCCTTAACCTAAGCCACAGTTCATCATGATAGATCCCGCACGGGGCCCAGCATCAACCCAGTTTAATTTTTTGCTGTTGGATGCTATTATTGGTCCAACCTCTCAATTCAACTCATGTAAATGGTCCTCTACTACATTTACTCTTAGGTAGGATAAAAAAAAAATTAGGCTAACTCAAAATACTAAATTGTAAAACCCATCATTACCATAGGATTATGACAACACCGTGGTAACGAACAATGAGTCAGACAAGTTCTTAGGTAGGAGCAATTTTATAATGGGACAGTCAAAATCATATTCTCAGGTAGAAACAAAATTTAAAACTACACAAATTACAATTTAATGAGTTCCCATAAGAGCACCAATGACCACCTATAAAAGAAACACACCTCTTATGTCCTAAATCACATTTCAGGAATTGCATCCAAAGCAAAGTAGCAATTCATATTCTATATCTCACATTCTCAGTTGTTATTTAGCTCTAATCTTTTATTACAGGTATGGCGAACAAAATGGCTTCGCTTTTGATTCTTGCCTTTGCGCTTATGGTTGTCGCCCTCAATGCTTCCCTCGCAAATGGGGACATCACATGTCAAGCTGCCATATTAGATTTGATGCCATGTCAGTCTTACTTGGCAAGCTTTGGTCCGCCAACCCCTACCGTCCCTTGCTGTGATGGTGTTCGAAGTGTGGACGCTCAAGCTACCACCACAGAGATTCGTAGAAGCCTCTGTGAATGCTTTAAGAAGGCTGCTGCTGGCATGCCTATAGACCCTGCAAAACTTAAGCAGCTTCCTCAGTTCTGTCAAGTCTCTGTTCCTGTTCCTCTTGACCCCAGCATCGACTGTAGCAAGTAATTCCTGTTCCTCATATTTCTTTGTTATATGTACATACATATGATGTACATATGATGTAGAGCTAACTTAACTAATAGTCCATGTACGTTTTACAATTGTGATATGCAGGATTTCATTTTAAATGGATTTGATCGAGGGCATGAATGATGGAAAAATAAAATTTGGAGAAGGAGAAAGATTAGTTACATGCCCGCCCACAGCCATTGATGGTTTATGATCGAAGAAACTAGTGCTTTGACTATTGCTATTATGCATGATGTATGATGTATTGTTTTAATGATTAATAGAAATCAATGACTTCTCCAATAATGGTTTCTTTTTGGTATACTTGACTTGAATTTAAGTTGATATAGGTATCTTGGTAAATATCTAACGTAAAAAGCAGTTTGTTGTCCATAGATGAATTTTAATCTGATTTGTGTAAAACTACCACGTAAAGAAAATTATCAACGTAAAGGAAGAACAAAACATTCAAGACATTCGTTCGATAGTATGAGAATTTGATAGTTTCACTATAGCTAACGCGTTAACAAATACATTATGCACCAGTTGCGGAATCTCAACTGAGTCATTATAATGAACCAAATAAAGAAGACAAAAGGAAAACAAGAAGAATTAACATATTTTTCTTTTTTTGAACAATATTTTTTTTCACTTGGGATAAATGTTTTCTAAGATTGTGTAGCATTTGCAGAAGATCACAAAATATGAGAATAAGTAGCTTTTACATAAAAATCATGAGCTAGAACATAAACATGACCACGAGCAAAGGATGGATAAACGTTTTAAGAGTTCAAAGGACTTTTTGCATGTACTGTACCCCCCTTCTTCCTCAACGGTCAAGCTTCAAGTAAACGCTTCAAGGGTGCTCAACCATTGTTCCTGGTCAGCTCTTGCTCCAGTCAGTATTTGATTTGTTAGACAAACTAAAATTTTCATCACCAACAAACAACATATTGAAAACAAGTCTTTTTCAGAGTAGAGACATTTGGGTGATTTTGATTTTAACATTGTCATGGTTAAGAGCTAGTTTGGTATTACTGTGACTTAAAAAAAAAAAAATCGGATTCTACTCTATTACAAAAATAATCAGATGTGAATTAAAATAGTTTTGGGTTTAGTAAATATTAGTTCTAAAACCACTGCAAAGTCAAAATATATTAATTTATAGTGTTTTTGTGACAGCTGTTTCTAAAAGTAACATTCATGTTTCTTTTAAAAGCTGTTGTCAGTGACCTGTAACTTAAAAAAACAATTTTTCTTTGATGTACTAAACACTATAAAAGTTCGGATAGAAACTGATTTTTTTAAAAACGAATCTATACCAAATGGAGCCTAAGTTTCCTTTTCAAATGAATGAATCACATAAGTTTAAGCCCACATAAGTTAAATCTTTGGAAAATAAGAAAAAGTTGCCTAACCCACATTTTTTTTGGTGTGAAATCTCTCTTACCTCATGTAGCCAAATCTGAGAATAGTTAAGACTATGCCAACTCACTTCCATCTAGTACATATTGTAAAATTTAATTTTGAGATTCGTTCAGATTATTAACAATCAAAAAGGGAAAGGGAAAGTACCCAGGTAGGATCAAAATCTCAAATAGTAATTGTGCAAACGAGGAAGAATGCTCTTAGGTAGGATCAAAATCTCAAATGGTAATGGTGCAAAGAATGCTTTTAGGTAGGATCAAAATCTCAAATAGTAATTGTGCAAATAAAAAAGAATGCTAGGTAGGATCAAAATCTCATATGTAAATCTCTACATTTATGACAAGCCTATATAAAAAGCACAACATACCTTGGGTTTATTCATCTTACATCAAACCCAATAATATATCTCAAATTACAATTTCATCAACCCATTTGTTCCAATTCCAAAGGTTCTCTAGTATGGAGAAGAAAATGATGGCTTTCTTTGGGTTGGTAATTACAGTCGTCCTCCTCAATGCATGTCCTGCAATCGGAGAGTGCTACGGTGAATTAGTTGAGTTGTTACCTTGTGCGACGTTCATTATGGGCCCTGGCATAGGGCAGCCCCCAGAAATGTGTTGCTCAGGTATGCAACACGTGGTTGCTGAAGCTGATACTATTGAGAAACGCAGGAGTATTTGCCAATGTTTGAAAGACAAAGCTGTTGGTGCTAGCGTTAAAGTCGACCCTGAAAAAATTAAGCACACTACTAAGGCGTGTGGCGTAAAAATTCCTATTCCTATTGATCCTAATGTCGACTGCAACACGTAATTACTCTCTCTCTCTCTCATTTTTGTTACATAACATGCATCCAGTTTATCTAAAGTTATTTTTTTGTGTAAGTTATGTAAGTTCCTTAACAATTGGACAGTCCTATTTTTTTTTGTTTTTACTTTAACATGAGTGTGATTTGATATAGATCTAGTTGTAGATATAAGATGTACACTTCAACTGATCATATGCTTTGCTGGTATGATTTGCAGAATTCCGATGTTTTAAAGGGACCAAACAGAAGTTGGATAAGAAGATTAGCTAGAAGATGATGCATTATGATGCATGTATAATGAATTAGTATTCATCCTAGAACAAGAAATATATGAATAATAAGCATCATTTCTCTCCCGAGTTGAGATCCCAAGCTCAAATTTTTCATCGCCTAATATCGCTATTCATATAATAGTTCAAAAGCCTTCATATATCACACCTAACTAATGTGAATTAACTAATTGTCTTGTTGAGCGTCCATAGAAGAAGTGCCAGCTGAATTCCAAAAATAGAGTGAAGCCATGTTCTGTCCACCATGGTCCCAAACACTGTAATTCCCGCTCTATTATGCTCCAAATATTTCACTGCAACAAGAAATAAATCGACCACTTTGCGATTTAGAACATGAATATAACAGTAATCTAAAGGGTTTAGAGGTAATGTGTCTTTGTTGCTAACCTAGAGCATGTCTCTTCTGGAATGAGATTGTGTTTGTGAAAACTGGCACCAACTTGGCATTGTCCAGATCGTCGTCTTCGTCCGCTTCTTCATCATCCGATTCCAAATCAGCACCGAAAGGAAACACTTGATGATCTGAGGAAACCTGAGGTATCATCGGAGTCTCGGTTTCTGCGTAATCAAAAGAGTGGATTGTGGCACAGACATTCCACTTTGCAGCAAGCCCAGTAATTGAGTGTGCCTTGTGTGTTAATTTGGTTGCACTCCGCAAGCATATGAATAGACTAGTAACAAGGCTTATAGAACATAACTGCACCATGACCATAAGCAAAATAAAACCAATCAATCAATTAGTACATCTCAGATATATGGCTATTCATTTTTCATTAACATTAGAAGTGCTGCTCGATCAGTTGATTGACACTTACGGCGAGTTCTCCGGCCTTGAAGATATTAACATGAGCACTCGACCTGGTTATAGTGACAAGAGAGGCGAGCTGACTCGCAGTAACCATGATCAGAGAGATCAAGATGAACACTCGAAATCGATGGCTTATAACCCGAAGGGTCTTTCTGATCTTGTTGTGTTCCATCATTATGGTCTCCACCTCGGTTTCCTTTTGAAAAACTTGTGCGCAACTTTCTATTCTTATTATTTGACATCTGCATATAAGCCGGAACATAACACACACCAGGAAGAAAATTGTGGTCCTGTAAAGCCATGAACACAGTTCCAACATGCATAGTATGGTGTCACTCAAATACATGTTACCATAGTATGGTAGTTCTGTTGCTCCTGAGACATACCACCATATTTTGTACACACACTCTGCAGCAAAACAGGGGAAGACAATGAAGCATAGGAGCTTCATTGAATTCTGCAATAGGGAATCATGGAATTAGAGCTCTAGTTTGATGCTTGTATAGAATGACCAATAATGAGTCCAATGAAACACTATTTAAAGGATCAATTGCATACTCGGATCAAGCAATTCCACACTTAGGACTAACACATACTTCACCTCACCCCAATAAATAGTAAGTATTTTTCTTTGTCACAGAACTAACAAATTACTTTGAAAACAAGCTTACATGAAATAGTTGCTTATATTCTTGACGGACTTTCTCACTTGCATCACATAGCTTGTCAAGGAAGAGAAACCTTCTCGGACCGAATTTTCGAGTCCAGAAGGAGAGGCTGACGAAGGAGAGACCCGCGAACAAGGAAAGCGAAAGCTGAGAAACAACATGGTAAGGTCTACTATGGTTGGCATCACAGCTCGAGCAGGAGAGAAGAAAGTTCGAGACTAGTGGTACACCAATGGCTAAGACGAAGAAGAGTGACCATGAAAGACCTGTCCTCCATATACTAGACTGATCCACAAAGACCCATTTAAGGCACGAACTAAAGCTCTTAAACTCAAGTGCTTCATGGCCGGAGTTAGAATTCTGTTTTGGCAGAATAGGTTGCGTTTGATCTTCCATGGTTTTGTGCAAGCTTTCTTTGAAAGTCTGAATATAAAAGAACGCAAATTGAACGAATAGACAAGAAAAACCATCTTAGCTTAGATCTACTTGAATCAAGGTGCACAAGACAAGTGTTGAACAACTTTGATAAACAAATGTGTAGGAAGTCTTTGATTCTTGATCATATGAATTATTGATGCTGCCAGATAACATGGTTTAGTTTGAGGAATTTGGCTCCTTGTACACCTGTAAAAGGGTTCGAGGTTGATAGAGATCTACCACTTAAAAGGAACAAATGATCAAGGTGTCACAAAAAAAAATGTCATTTGATAAGGCAAGCTAATTGACTATTTACACTTTAAATTAGACTTTGCTTGCAGGACTGTCGTAAGTCCACTAATATATAATTTGCAAATATCAGTTCAAAATCACAACCAGTATCCTTTCTGCCAAGAATGATCTAGAATTGTGTGTTATAATGAGTACGACACACTTAAGAGAAATGTTTGGAAATCAGCCTAATTGAGAGGTCTAACCCTCACACTTGTTATGTTGATTATTTTTTAAGTTTTACTACATCTCTACAACAATAAAGCAGCAAGTCTGAAAATTTACCAAATTAAGAACTTTCATAATTACCTTTTGTTTCTGTACAATCCTAGATAGGGCTGCAGAAGCTGATGGTGTGTCTGTTGGATGATAAGCTATCCTCTCGTTGACCTGCAAACACAAGGATGACCGGGGGCATCTGGTCTTTCCTCTTCCGATGATTAAGTCAGTATCTGCTGGTTGAATGTAATTACTAGGGTAGTTAATGATACCTGACAAGCTGGTGGCTGAGTGGGTTCTCTTTACATGAAAACCGATGTGGGACAACTGCCTTTGCTGTTACTTCAAACACCTAGCTCCCTTATGCATTCTGAAACCGTTCCCGGCCCAATGCTGCCACCGAGGTCAGGCCCGGCCCATCCTACTAATGGGCGGGAACCTTAGCGCGGCCCCGATTGTGGTGGAATGCATGCTGGTTTACAGGCTTGAGAGGTTATTTATGCACAACCGACTACAAGTCCCCCCAAGTTCCTGTTCAAGACACATCTTGAGGGGGGACTTGCTAAAATAAGCCAGTAGACCAGTATATTCCATATGGACTCCCGCCTATAGTCCCCCCAAGTTTGGACTTATGACGTGGGTTGAACAGGTGTTACACTTTCCATGGACAAGAGTAGCGAGCCCTTTCCATATCCGGTATTACTTCTCGAGTGACGGGGTGTTAACGTCGTCCGTGGTTTATCAAGCCACTTGCTTCGTTTTTAAAGGGATGATATAAAACTTATGCCTTTTGGTGGATTATCTATTCCGCTTGGTATTACTCGGGATTTTAATAACTTATGCCTTTCGGTCGATCACTTATGCCTCTCTGTCGAATGTCTATCTCGGTCGAATGCCAATCTCTCGATGGAATGCCAATCTCTCAGTGGAATGTCTATCTCTCGGTCGAATGCCAATCTCTCGGTGGAATACCAATCTCTCGGTGGAATGCCGCTCGGTAGAATGCCTATCTCTCTCTAGCTTATGCCGCTTGGTGGAATGCCTCTCGGTGGAATGAATATATCTTGGTGGAACTCACCCGAGATGGGTCTTTCACTTGGTGTTACGATCTCGATGATACTCATCCGTGATGAGTCTTTTACTTGGTGTTACGATCTCGTTAATACTCATCCGAGATGGGTCTTTTACTTGGTAGTTTGTGCGTTGCTGTGGCAGGTGCATTAAATGCATGTTCGCCAGATGTCGCCATGTTCCTGGGGATAACTGACGAGCAATTAATGCATGTCGCTTTATTATTTCCTTCTTCAAGAAGCTACGACGGTTTATCCACGTGGCACGATCCTGCGGTTTGATCGGACGGCTAGGGGTGCCTCGTTTTTGTTAAGTGGGTTTTTAATGCGTCGTTTCGTGGATTGAGGCGACTTCCTACTATGTATATTCTTCCCCCCCCCCTTTTTCGTCTTCACTCTTTCACTTACTCTATTCTTTGGTCGCTTTCTGGTTTTTCTCTGTTCTATCTGTTTTTCTCTGCTCTCTTTCGGTTCTCTGTGGCTTCTCTCTTTTCTGCTTTCTCTGTGGTATCTTTCATCCTCGTGCAGTACCGCCGTTGATCTCTGCGATTGCGAGGTGCTACCGGTCCTTTGAGTTTCCGGCGTTGCTACTACGTTGAAAATCTGGTAAGTTTCTGTGCTGCTTTATACTTCGTGCTGCTGCATACCTCTGTTTTTGCTTTGCTTTGCCTCTGTTTTGTGTTGCTTTTGTGATGGTTTTGGGTAAAACCGGGGATTGTGGTGTTATAGGGATTTCTGGGTTTAAATTGTGTTAAGCTATGCACTATGCACTTGCTCCCGGTGGCGCACACTAATAGATCTTAGGGTTTGTTATACTATGACCAGCGGCGCAGGCACTGCTTCCTCTAGGCGGTATATCTTGGAGGATGAGACCGTGTGAGATGAGCCTGAGTGCAGCATGACCCTGGCCGAGATAGAACAGTTTCGGGATAACTAGGGCATCCCGCCCACGGTTACCCTCCGTGGGCTTTACGAAGACGAGTTGGCATGCTGTCAGAGAGATGGCTTCGTTGCAGTGCACGACAACATGTTTAGGAATGGTTTCTCCCTCCCGCTTCCTCAGTGCGTGCAGTACCTGCTGCGCATGCTTCAGCTAGCTTCTCGGCAGATCCCCCCAAACTAATGGCGCCAGCTGCTTTCCCTGTGCCGCATGTACTACCTGTCTGACATAGGGTGGCCAACTATCAATGAGTTTCGGGCTCTCTACCGCCTATCGTACTCGAATAAGCAAAACTGCGGCGGGTGCGTGTCCTTCGCCGCTCGGGATTACTTGCCTCCCGGTACGGATCTTCCAACGTCCATAAATAACAACTAGCGTTCAAAGGTCGTGTTTGCCGATGGGCGATGACAAAGAAACTGCCTGAAATACGTTGTGCCCAACCGGTTTAGGTATATCCGGGATCAGTCCTTCTCGCTGTCTGAGATTGAGAAGCAACGTATCGCTCAGATATTTACGGCCTGGCCATTGGACAAGGATCGTAGCTCGTACAACTTGACCTGGTGGAATGTGCTAGTTCATTGTGAACTCGGTTGTATGCCTAGTGGGGTCCCTGGTTAAATGTCTCTCGATTGCTGTTTGTTTTTTTTTACTTGTTGTTTTTTTTTGTTTGACTGTTGTGCTTGTATGCAGCAAAAGTTTATAAACGTAAGCCCCATGAATCACACCCGCGCAACATGGACTTTGATATGGATTTGCTGAGTGACCTCTTGGAGGTCGGGAAGGTGGCCTCTCGTATCGAGGTGAATGTTGCTAACTCTACTGCCCGCATCTCAGAGGACGCTGTGCTCCTGGAGATTCTTGACGAAGGGTACGGGAATTCGCCTACTGACAAAGAGGGGCCCGTGAGTACCGGTGACGTGGTCAACGTCCACTTGGGCAAGAAGAAGAAGAAGACGTCGTCCAAGAAGTCGAAGTCTCAGCGGGATGAAGGCGTGACTTTGACCGGCATGAGCATGACTAGCGCCTCGCCCCCCGAAAGAAACAGAAGTCGACGGGTTCCTCGGCCGGCAACCCGGTGACCTTGAGCGCTCTCGCTCCTGCTCTTCCCCAGATCAAAAAGACCCCTATTCAGCAGATACTGGATGAGTATGGGTGCACCGACGAAAGGTTTTTCTGTAGCATGGTGGGCGACCTGAAGGGAATCGAGCTGGACCGGATCAGGGTAGGGTCTAATAGCCCTTAACAGAACCGGCAATACGCTCAAGAGGCAATGATGAAGGTAAACTTCACCTTTCTAATGCCAATTTTACTGTCCGGGGTGCTGTACTTAACTATTTATCTCTTTGCAAGCTCTATTTGCTGTCTATGTCATCGATGCCAGCAAGGACTCCAACGAGATGAAAGAGCGCTTGGCTAGCCTTAATGACCAGATTAGCTACCTCCGGGCGGAGCAGAAGATGATGGAGAAAAACTTGGAAGCCGAGAAGAAGGAGAAGCTCTCTTTGGTTGACAAGTTTGTCAAACCCAGCCTTCATACTAAGGATCTGAAGGGAAAAGCCGAGCGGGTGGCAGCTTTGGAGTGCGACATAGACGCGCTTCAGCGGGAGAACGCTAAGCTGTGGATTAAGCTGAAGGAAAGGGTTGACTAGATCGTCGACCTGCAAGGCCAGATTCCCGCTCAGGGCGAGCTTGCTGTAACTAAGTTCAAGGAGTTGGACGAGCTGAAAGCAATGCTCAAGGCAGCCTGAAAGGGTGGCATCACCGAGAAGTTTGGTGAATGGAGCCGCATTGGGTATCTAGACAAGGCAAAGATGACTGCCGACCTGATCGCTGCCCGGGAGACCAAGGAGAGGGAGGCGAAGTCGAAAGAGGCTGTCGAAAAAGAGCCCGAGAGTGCAGGGGGGTTGACAGTCGTGCCGTCCGAGAAAGACATTGAGACCAGTGCTGTTGGCAAGGACACCTTGGCCGAGTCGTCCGAGGACGAAGAAGAAGACGGCCGCGAGACGTAGGTTGTAATGTGCCTTTTTGCTTTTGTAAGACAATGGCCTTGTGCCCTATCTTGGTGATGATACATCCCAGGAGCTTTTTGTAAATACCAATTGGGACTACTCCCGGCATTTCGGGTTCTGATATATTATGCCTTGATTATCCTTTGTTATCTGCTCCTCTCCCGTGTTATATTATATTGTGTTATACCTGTCCTGCTTGTTACTGAGGATTTTAATGACTTATTACCCATCCTGTTTGGGGTTATTTAAGATTTTAATAACTTGTGCCTCCTGATGGATTACCTATCCCGCATGGTGTTACTCGGGATTTTAATAACTTGTGCCTCCTGGTGGATTACTCAATGGCGTTTGGATTTAACTTCCTCATTCCTGTATTAAGTTTTCAGGATCAATGGAGGCATCCTCCGGGATATGTTGTTCTCCCGGGGGCAGCAATATTTACAGAGATACATATTACAAAAATGGGTCTCGTCCCCCTTTTTAAACTGAGTAAAATCTCAGATGCTCCGTATTACAAGGGCACCAGGTGACTATCCCATCCTGATCCTGGAGAAAGAAAGTTGTTGGGCCGACCTCTTCAACAATCTCGTATGGCCCTTCCTAGGTTGGATCCAAGGCTGCCGTCTTGGTCATGATTTTCTTCATTACCCAGTCCCCCAGTCCTATCGTCCGAGCCTTGACTTTACTATTGTAATGGCGTGCAACTCGCTGCTTATAGACTTGGTTGTGTAAGTCTGCTCTCTCCCTCCTTTCCTCGATGAAGTCAATGTTTAACTAGAGGCCTTCCTCATTGGTTGTAGTGTCGAAGTTCTCGACCCTTCCCGATGGTATTGACGTCTCGATCGGCAAGACAGCTTTCGTGCCAAAGGCCATGCAGAAAAGAGTTTCTCCTGTTGCTTCTGTTGGTGTGGTTCTGATTGCCCATAATAGTTCCGGCAGCTTCTGTGCCCACAGACCCTTGGCGTCATCTAATTTCTTCTTCAAAAGCTTTTTGATGATTTTGTTAACTGCCTCCACTTGACCATTGGTCTATGGGTGTGCCACCGATGTGAAGACCATCTTGGTGCCCATGTCATTCGTGAACTCAATCAGATGGTTGTTGTTGAATTGTGTTCCATTGTTCGTGACTATTGTCTCTGGGACCCCGAATTTGCAATGTATATTTTTCATCAAGAAATTCTTCACACACTCGGTGGTTATCTTCTCCAGGGGATCCGCCTCTACCCACTTCGTGTAGTAGTCAACGACCACTATTACATATTTAAACTGCCCGGGTGTCGTTGGCAGTATCTCGATGAGATCAAGGCTCCACTGTGCAAAAGGCCAGAGCAACAATAATATTGACAGAGCAATAGGAGGAGAATGTGTCCCGTTAGCGTGCAAATGACATTTACGGCATCTCTCCAACATCTTATCCGCCATGGCGCCCATGTTAGGCTATAAGAACCTTGTGTGGAGTCCCTTATGCGCTAACGACCAGGATCCAGAGTGATTCCCGCACATCCCCTCATGGATTTCTGCCATGATCACCTCTCCTTCCTCTTCTGTTACGCACTTGAGGTTTGAGAAACTGTAACCTCTGCGGTATAGTGTCCTGCCCATGAGTGTGTACCTTGCACATCTCGATTGGAGTTTTCGTGCTTGCCGCCTGTCCTCCGGGCGCACCCCCTCCTTCATGAACTTGATTATGGGGTCCATCCACGTAGGCTCTCTGGGTCTCGCTTCGAGCATGAATATCTCTGAGATGGTTTTACTGATGCTCGGTTTTCCTAGCACCTCAATCCTTGCCTTCTTTCTTCCTTTCCCGAGCCCTCCGATGGCTAGCCGGGCGAGGGGCATCTATATTACTGTTTTCCGTCCACGGGATTTGATAGCCACTCTCGGCCGATAATGTATATCAAATTCCCCCCAGCTCAATTGCCCATTTTACCAGCCTCCCACTGATCTCTAGCTTTTGCATGATCTGCCGCAGGGGGTGGTTGGTATAAAAGGTTATCGAGTGTGCCTGGAAATAGTGTCTGAGCTTTCTGGCGGTTACAATAAATGCTAAGGCTAATTTCTCGACATCCGGGTACCTGCTCTCAGTCGGTGTGAATCCTTTCCCGGCGTAAAATACCACATGCTCGACATCGGACTCTTTTCTTATTAGCACCGAGCTAACTGCCGTTTGCGATGCCGCAATATACAGGTAAAGCATCTCACCCGGGATTGGTTTTGACAAAACTGGTGCGGACGTGAGGTATGCATTTATCTATTTGAAAGCCTATTCTTGCTCGGGCCCCCATACTATCTCCTTACATCGCTGGTCTCTCAACAGCCGAAAAAAAGGGGGACACTTATATGTGAGTCGTGACACGAATCTGGCCAGGGCGACGATCTTCACGGCCAACAACTGCACCTCATTCCTTTCTTTGGGTCTTTCCATGTCCAAGATGGCTTGGATCTTTTCCGGGTTGGCTTCTATCCCCCTCCTGCTAATTATATGACCCATGAACTTCCCTTTGATCACATCGAATATGCATTTTTGAGGGTTCAGCCTCATCTCGTACCTCAGTATGACCTCAAAGACTTTCTCCAGATGCTCTACATGCTCCTCGGCCGTTAGACTTTTGACCAGCATGTCATCGACATATAGCCCTATAATTTTCCCGAGGTACTCGGCGAACATGACATTCATTAGCCGTTGTTAGGTGGCTCCCGCGTTCTTCAGTCCGAAAGCCATTATTTTATAGCAATATAGGCCCTTGTTGGTCGTGAAAGTCGTGTGCTCCTCATCCTTCGGTTCCATCTGGATCTGGTTATAGCCTGCATATGCATCCATAAAGCTCAACAATTCGAATCCGGACGTGGAGTCCACCAGTTGGTCTATGCGTGGGAGCGGGAAGCTATCCTTTGGGCATGCCCTGTTGAGATTCGAATAGTCCACGCGCATCCTCCATTGTCCTGTTGACTTCTTTAAAACCATGGCCACATTGGCCAGCCACTGGGGGTATCTAACCTCTCTTATGAACTTGATGTCCATCAATTTTTGCACTTCCCCCCTCATTGCTTCATACTTCTCCGGCTTAAACGTTCTTCGCTTTTGCCGCACGGGAGGGGATCCTTTCTGGATTCCTAGCTGGTGTGTTACGATTCCACATGATATCTCGGGCATGTGCCTATACGTCCAAGTGAATGCCCCACTGTTTCTCTTCAAGAAGTCTACCAGGGCCTCTTGCACACAGGGTGCCTGTCCCGTCCCGATGGTCACTTGTCGATCCGAGAACTCATCTGAGACTGATACCGCTTCCGTTTCTTCCGCTGATCCCAGACGCTCCTCATCTGAGTTGGTATCTTCTCTAGGATCTATGTAAGGATCCGAGGGGGATGCTGCGGCCTGGCTTGCCAACAGAACCTCTGACCTTTTCCTCTCGTTGTCTATCGCATAACAACTCCTTGCCGCCCTCTGATCTCCCCGGATCGTAATGATTCCCATTAGGGTTGGGAGCTTCATCATCAACATCTGACCGGCAACAAACGACTTTAGCTTCCATAAAGCGGGCCTTCCCAAGATCTCGTTGTAGGATGACTCACAATCCACAACGATAAATTCTATTGTAGCTCGGGCGACTCCCTCTCGGCCTTCCATGCTTACTCTAAAGCTGTCTGAACCGAGGGGATGAACAACATCACTCGAGAAGCTGATCAACGGCTCATGGTCTTGCATCAACTTGTTGCTTCCTCGATGCAGTCTTTTCCAGGCACTCCTAAATAACACCTTGACTGAGGCTCCCGTATTATCGAAGATCTTCTTCGTGATATAGTGATCGAGCTGCAACGTTACCAGGAACGGATCCTCGTGCGGCCTTATTCTCTCCTCTTCCTCTTCTAGGAAGGTAACGGACTTTCGACTGGTGGTTACCTGCTGATTATTACTGCTTCTGAAGGTGAAGACTTCCTGGCCATCCCTCAATCCCGTACACTGCTTTTTTGCCTTGTTGCTCCTATTATCTATACGGAACCTCCCATGGATGGTGTTGGTCATCACATATACTTCAATCGCCCCTACGTGCACATACTGCTGCAATTTTCCTTCTTTCACCCAGCTCTCTACCGCTCTTTTCAATTCTATGCAGTTGTTAATGTCATGGCTTGCCTCCCCGTGGTACGCAGATGCGGGAAATTTCCAGGCCGGGGGAGGCGGAATGACAGATTTATTCTCGTTTCATATCGCCTCATAAGTGGTGTTGAGCGCTGAGAAATGCTCTTTCCCTGCCGGCGCCGCTCTCGCGTACCCGGTATCCTGATAGGGCCCTTTTGTCTTCCCTTGCGCGTTATACTGCTTCCCTACCTTCCCCCCGCTCCTTTCCTTGTGCCTTTTTCTTGTCGAGTACGAGTTTGGTTCTCGTTCTCCCTTCCAGGTTCTAACCTCTTGGACCACTTGCACCGGGGATCCGTCGTCTCTCCCTTCGACCTTTTTGTCAAAGTTCCTGACTCTGGCTGTGGCTCCTTGCCAGTGGTTCACAAAAGCTTTCAATTCCTCTCCCCTATCTTGCTTTACTTTGAACAATTGGGCGGTGTTTTGCCCGTCCATCCGTAGAATGAACCTATTGACGAACCTGTCAGCCAGCTCCCGGAAGCAGTCGACCGAGTTCGACGGGAGCTTGTAAAACCAACTAAGCGCTTCCCCTATTAAGATTTCCTAGAACATGTTGCAGCATATTGCATCTGAGTATCCTTTAGCGTTCGTGTGAGACTTGAAACTATCAAGGAAAAGATGGGGGGTCACGATCCCCATTGTAGCTAAGTTTCAACGGCTTGGTTGTGTTTGGTCTGACGGACCGGGTGATCGCTCTTGTGAACGGTCCCCCCTTTCTTCAAAACTCGCGCAGGTTGGATTACGTGTACCCCTTCTCTCGTCATCCGAGATTCTGTCAGCTAAACTCGTCACGCTATCCCGGATAGCTCTTAGGGTTTCTTCCATCTCTCCTGGTCTTCTGACTTGGACTTCCGGGATTGGCTCGGGCAAGGGCGGTGGTCTCTCGTCCCGCATTTCATCCGGGAACAAGTTCGTCCCTATATGCACGGTCCTACGGTTCATTCCCACAGGAGCGCCCGTCTGCCGAGACGTGGTCGCCCGATCCAACGCCTCCCGATGCTCAACCCTTCAGGCTAGTGTACTCATGAGCGTGGCGTTATCATTTTCTAACCTACGCTTCGTCCTGGAGGCTGCCACTCGATCCCTGACACTTTGTTGCTCCAGTCGAGTGATTTGGGCCCTCATATCTTCCAACATCTCCGCTACCTCTTGGGGATTGAGATCTCGCGGCACATATTCTGGTGTTTCATCCCGCAGGGTACTCCCCGTGATTCTTGAACTTCCCCCTGCTGTTTCTGGGGTACTTCCGAGTATCACCTCCCTCTGCTCTTCCCGTCCTACATCCTGCTCAGTTAACTCAGTCATCAAGTCACGCTGGTTTTTTGTAAAGATTCCCACAGTCGGCGCCAAATGTTTCTGTACAATCCCGGATAGGGCTGCAGAAGCTGATGGTATGTATGTTGGATGATAAGCTATCCTCTCGTTGACCTGCGAACACAAGGATGACCGAGGGCTTCCGGTCTTTAATCCTCCGATGATTAAGTCAGTATCTGCTGGTTGAATGTAATTACTAGGGTAGTTAATGACACCTAACAAGCTGGTGGCTGGGTCATATTTATGGCCCAGAGTAGGTTCTCTTTACTTGAAAACCGATGTGGGACAACTGTCTTTACTGTTACTTCAAACACCCAGCTCCCTTATGCCTTCTGAAACCGTTCTCGGCTCAATGCTGTCACCGAGGTCGGGCCCGGCCCATCCTGTTGATGGGCGGGAACCTTAGGGCGGCCCCGATTGTGGTGGAATGCCTGCTGGTTTACAGGCTTGGGAGGTTGTTTTATGCACAATCGACTACACATTTATTGAGTTAACTGATTTAAAATAAAAACTAGGGTTGTTATAGTAAAAAACAAAATAATTAACAAAAAAATTAGATAAAGAGATAATTGTAAAAATCTACCTAATGAGTTATGACATATAACTGTATAATATAATTATAAAGTAAATTAAATTAACCATTTATACTTATTTTTATGTGATATTGTAGGGGGTGGGCATAAAACCCGAATGAAAAAAAAGACCGAACCGGACCGACCGGATCGGGCCGGGTTTTTTTACGGGCCCCTATTTATTTTCTGTCATTTCGGGCTGAGCCCAACTATACTCGAGCCGGTCCCGGGCCTCAAAAGCTGAAAATTTTTAAGCCCGGGTTATGTGGTATGTCACTTATTATAGTCTTTTATGAGCTAGTTTTCCAAGTCTACACTATAATTATAGGACTGAGCACATGTGATTATATATATTAAACCTAGATCTATTCACGTGCAGCCCTTCACTCCTTCACTTTTAGTTTCCCAGACTCTTTCATGGGTCTCCTTCTTCATTCCTTCACATCAGAAGCCACCACTTCACACCTGACACTTTCTGAACCTTTCTGGAGGACAAAGAAGAAGAAGAGATCAAGTCTTTCAAGTGAGCTATCAAGAAGAGGCCGTATGGGTTGTGGGTTATGTAAAAAGATTTAACCTTGTGTCTAGTTTCATCTGTCGGTTTTTTTTTTTTTTTTTTTACGAGATCATAGATGCCAAGATGGAGTTGAGATTTTGAGGCGTGTTTCTAATTTCTTTGTGCTCTAATTGGAGGATGGAACACACGTTTTATGCATACTCGTCTTTCATCTCAATTCTCAAGTGTTTAAGATTTCATCTCGTTCTTTGTTTCTCAGATCAAAAGTAGATCTGAATTTTTTGAATTCAATCAATAATATTTTCAAATGATTTGGTAATACAGTATGTAGTAATTATACAGAATTGGTTTTTTCTATTCAAGAACATGAGATTTTGTGGTCGAGCAGTGACGGTTGTGCAGGCGGTGGTGCGGTGAGTAGTGAGCCCGAAGGCCCGGCAGGACCAGTTGGTTTTAGGTCGGTCCGGGCTTTTGTCGGTTTCAAGGTTCATCGGAAGAGGGCCCGGCCCGTGTCGGCACTGACCGGTCCGGTCCCGGTCCCTGAAAATTTGATGCCGGTCTGGGACCGTGCCCAGTTATTTTATTTTCCCGTATAAATACACGGACAAGAGGCTAGTATAAAACCTCGAGCAAGCATAGTTGCGCTTGCGGAGGAGTCATTAGTCTTTCTATTTATTGGGCTGTAGGATGGCACAGCCATTTTGTTCTCGGAAAGTCCCGAATGAATTTGCCACCATGCTAAGCCCCAAACATCAACCAAACCCGAGAGCCCACTTTTTGAGTATGACAATGAGAGATGTCATCAAATAAAAATATCATATAGTCCGGTTCGTGTCGTGTAACATTGTCGTGGCTAAGGGTTAATCTGGTATTGCTGTGACTTGAAAAAAAAATAATCTGATTATATTCTACTGCGAAAATAATCAGCTGTAAATTATAATAATTTTGGGTTTGATAAATATTAGTTCTAAAATCGCTGTAAAGTCAAAATATATTAATTTCTAGTGTTTTTTTATATTTCTAAAAATAACATTTATGTTGCTTTTAAAAACTGTTGCGAGTGACCTGTAACTTTCAAAAAAGTTGTTTTTCTTTGATTTATCAAACACTATAAAATCTATAAGTTCAGATAAAAACTTATTATTTTAAAGCGAAGCTACACCAAACGAGGCCCAAGTTGTCTTTCAAATGAATGAATCACAGAGGTTTAAGCCCACATAAGTTAAATCTTTGGAAAATAAGAAAAAGTTGCCTAACCCACATTTTTTGGTGTGAAATCTCTCTTATATCTGAGAATAGTTAAGACTATGCCAACTCACTTCTATCTAGTACATATTGTAAAATTTAATTTTGAGATTCGTTTAGACTATTAACAATCCAAAAGGGATACCCAGGTAGGATCAAACTCTCAAATAGTAATAGTGCAAATAAGGAAGAATGCTCTTAGGTAGGATCAAAATCTCATATATAAATCTCTACATTTATGACGAGCCTTTATAAAAAACACAACATACCTTGGGTTTATTCATCTTACACCAAACCCAATATTATATCTCAAATTACAATTTCATCAACCTATTTGTTCCAATTCCAAAGGTTCTCTAGTATGAAGAAGAAAATGATGGCTTTCATTGGGTTGGTGATTACTGTCGTCGTCCTCAATGCATGTCCTGCAATCGGAGAGTGCTACAGTGAATTAGTCGAGCTGTTGCCTTGTGTGGGCCCTGGCACAAGGCAGCCCCAGAAACGTGTTGCTCAGGTATGCAGCACGTGGTTGCCGAAGCTGATACTACTGAGAAGCGCAGGAGTCTTTGCCAATGTTTGAAAGACAAAGCTGTTGGTGCTAGCGTTAAAGTCGACCCTGAAAAAATTAAGCACGCTATCGAGGCTTTTGGCGTAAAAATTCATATTCCTATTGATCCCAATGTCGACTGCAACACGTAATTACTCTCTCTCTCTCTCTGTAGCTCTCTCATTTTTGTTACATAACATGGATCCAGTTTATCTAAAGTTATTTTTTTGTGAAGTTATGTAAGTTTCATAACAATGGAACGGTTCCCCTTTTTTTNTTTTTTTTAACTTTTAATATGCGTGTGATTTGATATAGATCTACTTGTAGATATAAGATGTACAATACTTCAACTGATCATATGCTTTGCTGATATGATTTGCAGAATTCCGATCTTTTAAAGGGACCAAACATAAGTTGGATAAGAAGATTAGCTAGAAGATGATGCTTTATGATGCATGTATAATGAATTAGTATTCATCCTAGAACAAGAAATATATGAATAATAAGCATCATTTCTCTCCCGATTTTTTTCATGAAAAACTCATTTCTTGTCACATGCTGCAACAATCAATTGATTAACACACTGAAATTCAGTTGAGATCCCAAGCTCAAATTTTTCATCGCCTAACATCGCTAATCATATAATAGATCAAAGGCCTTCATATATCACACCTAACTAATGTGAATTAACGGAAAATTGTCTTGTTGAGCGTCCATAGAAGAAGAGCCAGCTGAATTCCAAAAATAGAGTGAAGCCATGTTCTGTCCACCATGGTCCCAAACACTGTAATCCCCGCTCTATTATGCTCCAAATATTTCACTGCAACAAGAAATAAATCGACCACTTCGCGATTTAGAACATGAATATAACAGTAATCTAAAGGGTGTAGAGGTAATGTGTCTTTGTTGCTAACCTAGAGCATGTCTCTTCTGGAATGAGATTGTGTTTCTGAAAACTGGCACCAACTTGCCATTGTCCAGATCGTCGTCTTCGTCCGCTTCTTCATCATCCGATTCCAAATCAGCACCGAAAGGAAACACGTGATGATCTAAGGAAACCTGAGGTATCATCGGAGTCTCGGTTTCTGCGTAATCAAAAGAGTGGATGTGGATTGTGGCACAGACATTCCACTTTGCAGCAAGCCCGGTAATTGACTGTGCTTTGTGTGTTAATTTGGTTGCACTCCGCAAGCATATGAATAGACTAGTAATAAGGCTTATAGAACATAACTGCACCATGACCAAAAGCAAAATAAAACCAATCAATCAATTAGTATATCTAAGATATATGGCTAAGCAAAAACGTTTATATAGAAGTGCTGCTCGATCAGTTGATTGACACTTACGGCGAGTTCTCCTGCCTCGAAGATATCAACATGAGCACTCGACCAGGTTACAGTGACAAGAGAGGCGAGCTGACTCGCAGTAACCATGATCAGAGAGATCAAGATGAACATTCGAAATCGATGGCTTATAACCCGAAGGGTCTTCCTGATCTTGTTGTGTTCCATCATTATGGTCTCCACCTCGGTATCCTTTTGAAAAATTTGTGCGAAACTTTCTAGTCTTATTATTTGACATCTGCACATAAGCTGGAACATAACACACACCAGGAAGAAAATCGTTGTCCTGTAAAGCCATGAACACAGTTGCAACAAGCATAGTATTGTGTCACTCAAATACATGTTACCATAGTATGGTAGTTCTGTTGCTCCTGAGACATACCACCATATTTTGTACACACACTCTGCAGCAAAACAGGGGAAGACAATGAAGCATAGGAGCTTCATTGAATTCTGCAATAGGGAATCATGGAATTAGAGCTCTAGTTTGATGCTTGTATAGAATGACCAATAATGAGTTCAATGAAACACTATTTAAAGGATCAATTGCATACTCGGATCAAGCAATTCCACACTTCGGACTAACACATACTTCACCTCACCCCATATAAATAGCAAGTATTTTTCTTTGTCACAGAACTAACAGATTACTTTGAAAACAAGCTTACATGAAATATTTGCTTATATTCTTGACGGACTTTCTCACTTGCATCACATAGCTTGTCAAGGAAGAGAAACCTCCTCGGACCGAATTTTCGAGTCCAGAAGGAGAGGCTGACGAAGGAGAGACCCGCGAACAAGGAAAGCGAAAGCTGAGAAACAACATGGTAAGGTCTGCTATGGTTGGCATCACAGCTCGGGCAGGAGAGAAGAAAGTTCGAGACTAGTGGTACACCGATGGCTAAGACGAAGAAGAGTGACCATGAAAGACCTGTCCTCCAGATACTAGACTGATCCACAAAGACCCATTCAAGCCACGGAATAAAGCTCTTAAACTCAAGTGCTTCATGGCCGGAGTTAGAATTTTGTTTTGGCAGAATAGGTTGCGTTTGATCTTCCATGGTTTTGTGCAAGCTTTCTTTGAAGTCTGAATATAAAGGAACGCAAATTGAACGAATAGACAAGAAAAACCATCTTACCCTAGATCTACCTGAATCAAGGTGCACAAGACAAGTGTTAAACAACTTTGAAAAAACAAATGTTTATGAAGTCTTTGATTCTTGATCATATGAATTATTGATGCTGCCAGATAACATGGTTTAGTTTGAGGAATTTGGATCCTTGTACACCTGTAAAAGGGTTCGAGGTTGATAGAGATCTACCACTTAAAAGGAACAAATGATCAAGGTGTCACAAAAAAAAATTGTCATTTGATGAGGCAAGCTAATTGACTATTTACACTTTAAATTAGACTTGCTTGCAGGACTGGACTCACTAATACATAATTTGCAAATATCAGTTCAAAATCACAATCACTACCCTTTCTGCCAAGAATGATCTAGAATTGTGTGTTACAATGAGTACAACACACTTAAAAAAAATGTTTGAAAATCAGCCTAACAGAGAGATTTAGCCTCACACTCGTTATGTAGATTATTTGATAAGTTTTACTACATCTCTACAACAATAAAACCAACAAGTCTGAAAATTCACCAAATTAAGAACTTTCATAATTATCTTTAGTGAGTCAACTGATTCAAAATAAAAACCAGGGTTGTTATAGTAAAAAGTAAAATAATTAACAAAAGAAATTAGATAAAGCGATAATTATGAAAAACTACTTGATGAGTTATGACATATAACTGTATAATACGATTATAAAGTAAATTAAATTAATCACTTATGCTTATTTTTATGTAATCGTGTATCCGTATAAATACACGAACAAAAGGCTAGTTCGAATAGAAAGAACGTAATATCTAAACCTCTCGCAAGCATAGCTGCGAGTTGCGAGTTGCGAGTTGCGAGGAGTTATTAGTCTTTCTATTTATTGGGCTGTAGGATGGCACAGCCATTTTGTTCTCGGAAAGTCCCGAATGAATTTGTCACCATGCTAAGCCCCAAACATCAACCAAACCCGAGAGCCCACTTTTTTGGGTATGACAATGAGAGATGTCATCAAATAAAAATATCATATAGTCCGGTTCGTGTCATGTAACCAAAAAGCCACCAAGCAAAACCGGCACATATGGCCACCCCCGAATTTATGCTCAACTTCATCCGCCCACTGTTCCAACCTCACAAGACGACGAACAATCCCCTCTAACACAAACAAGCCTCCATTTGGCGGTTGACACTTTCCACCCCATTAAACGAAAACCCAATTTCAATTTGGTCTCCATTTCTCAGTTTGAATTCTCATCTCTGCTTTGTGCTCTCTGGAAATAAACAACCGTTGAGAAATGGCAGCTGCGACTCTGTCTTCGACAGTGTTTGTAACCTCAGCTTCATGTTCTTCTTCTTCTTCTTCTTTGTATTCTTCGTATCTCAAACCAAGGACCTTGAAGGCTTCAGCTTTGACTTCCTCGTCATCTATTTGCTCTCTGAATGGTTTTCCTTGCAACCCCATCTCAGCTCGTCCATCATTTCACAGGTATTGAATCTTCACTGACTTTGATGTTGAAAAAGTTTGAATCTTTGAGGTACCCAATTTGTTAAAAGTTGCAGAAAGCTAGCATTTGTGCTTTGTGAGATGTATGAAGTGAGATTTTGATTGAAAGTTTTGGGCTTTTTTGGGAAATTGGTGTAGGAATTTGTATAGGGTACATGCAACTATTCTCCAAGATGAAGAAGAGAAAGTGGTGGTGGAGGAGTCCTTTGAGTTCAAGGCAACTACCTCTGATGAAGTGAAAGCCAGCAGTGGGGAGGCCTCTGAGAGTGAGCCTTCTAGTGATTTTGAGAAATGGGTTATCAAGGGTGAACAGTCCATCAACATTTTCCTAACGGTAAATCTCTACTCTTGTCCAATTGTTCTTTTTACAAATTAAATTGTAGCTATTATGTATGCTATCAGTTTGAAGCTATGTGGTCCGTTTTGTTGGCTTGAACAAGCGTAATTGATACGAGCAACCTAGTCTTTAAGATGTCATTTTTGTCAGTTTGTTATACTCTTGGATTAATAGACGCACTTGGGTAGATTAGGAGGTTATGTCTCTGGATGTGTTGATGGAGTTAGGTTGTAATTTTGTTCTGCTGATCGTTTCAGGATACAGTGATTAAGATACTTGATACTCTTTACCATGACCGTGATTATGCGAGGTTCTTTGTACTGGAAACTATTGCGAGGGTTCCTTACTTTGGTAAGTACTCCAGTTTTGTTTGTTTATATTTTTTCAGTTATCTGAAACGTATTTTGTGTTGTATGTATAAAACTTCCCTTTCAAATAAGAGGGTTAAAGTTCATGTACTTGAAGAGGAAGTTATATATACTAGTCATATGTACTGTGTAGGTAACTTTGTGCTAGTATGTCAGAAGACTCAAAACATGTAAAGCCAAGAAGTTATCACTACAGTTTGACAAGAGTATATCAATTCCCATTCACTTACTTCATTTAAGAGTTCCCTCTATCTATTCGAAACATGATTCATCTGAATAATGGAGGGCCTTTGTATTAGTATCATTTTGGTGGAGAGATAATTCATGAAAGTTTATGCTCACAGCTCCCATCTCCAACTGTTCATTTTATGTGTTTAGGAATAGCATTGCCTATTGTAAATTCTAGTTGACATGTGGGCTTCATTTTTAATTTATGCCAGCCTTTATGTCTGTTCTACACATGTATGAGAGTTTTGGCTGGTGGAGAAGAAGTGAGTATTTGAAAGTGCATTTTGCTGAGAGCTGGAATGAGATGCACCACTTGCTTATCATGGAAGTGAGGATCTTTCTTATTTTCTCAGTATATCAGCAGTTACATTACTTTTTATCCATTGCTTGAGTCATCATTACAATTTTCTGCTAGAATTATGTTAGCTTCATCTATTTACTTAGGTCCTGATTTAACAACAGCATGTGGATCTAAATGCAGGAATTGGGGGGAAATGCTTGGTGGTTTGATCGCTTTCTTGCTCAGCACATTGCAGTCTTCTATTACTTTATGACGGTTTTTATGTACATAATAAGCCCACGAATGGCCTGTAAGTATGAGCATCTAGTTTTTAATGTACTGTGCTTTCTTGGGTCTCAACATCCTGTTGGTTCATTTAACCTTAGTGATCATAACAACTTCCTCTCTCATCTGAGGGGGAAAAAAAGAACTTTTTTTATGAAGTATATGGGAAAACTTGTTCAAAAGATTGTATACTTTAATCAACCCAATCCAATTGTAATATGGAATACTTGCCGAGATTGGTTCTGCTGGTAGCCTTGGATGATGATAAAGTTGTTTCTTGGGTGTTTCTATGTTATGAATAAAAGGGCATTACAGAACAGGTAGCCAGAGAAATTAGCTTGCTATATCTAAATCTTTTTTAATGTATATTCTGTGGGATGACTATTGCAGATCACTTCTCTGAATGTGTAGAGGGCCATGCATTTTCAACCTACGACAAGTTTATCAAGGCTGAAGAAGGTATGATTTGAAGTTTGTCTGCACTAAGATGACATCAAAATATCTTTACGCATGTAAAATGCACTCTTTCTTAGCTCAAACACCACTTCATTTATATGCGTTCTTTTCTTTTAATCGCAGAGAATCTGAAAAAATTGCCTGCTCCTGAGGTTGCTGTAAAATACTACACTGGAAGTGACTTGTACTTGTTTGGTAAGTTTTTTCAATTTTTTTGTTTTGTTTCGGCATCCTGGAAGGCAATCTTATGTTTAAATATCTCTTAAATTTATTTTTTCCAGATGAATTTCAAACTTCCAGACCTCCCAATTCTCGAAGGCCGAAAATAGGTATGTTTCAAGTTTCAACACTCTGATTTTGTTGCGGCAATTCATAGATCAACTCATCTACATGCTATGAATTGGCTCATTTTTAAAAGTTTTGTTGGTTTATATCTGACATCATGTCTGATCTATACCACGCAACATCAATTTATATGATGGTATGACCATATATTGACCTATTCTGCATATTTCTTGCCAATTCCTGTTCGCATCTCAGAGAATTTGTATGATGTATTTCTGAACATAAGAGACGACGAGGCTGAGCACTGTAAGACGATGAAGGCCTGCCAGACTCACGGGAACCTCTCTTCTCCTCATTCACTCATAGAAGATGAGTCTACCTGTGTGGTTCCTGAAACAGATTGTGAAGGTATTGTAGATTGTTTAACAAAATCCGTTACGACGAAACCAGCAGAGTGAACCATTACAGACATACAACAGAAGAACAGGAAAATTAGCTAGAAGTTATAAATCATAGTAGTAGAGTTTTGTATACAGAAAGAATAATATAGATCCCACAGCTATCTTCCTTATTCAATGAAGCTTGCTCTCTCTTCCATCTTCACATGCATTGGTCGGACCGTCAGTTTCACATTGTCGCTGGGGCTTTCAGTTTTACTTATAGGGCTTATACCCCAGCGTCTTTCCGCTCTCGTACTTGTGGCTAGACAGAGCTTTCCTACGTTGCCACAATGTGTCTTCCATGTTAGTGTGTCAAATTGCAAACAACGTCCATCGATCAGTGATGAGTGAGTTTGTGGTCCACCAGTATTTATGCGAAGGATAGAAGCACTGCCTGTCGTTTTAATGAGCTCTGGTTGTAATCGACCTGCATTTGGTTTATGTAGCAACACTCATTCATTATCCTTAACGACGATAACAAAACTCGTTCAACTAGAAAATCACATGCTCATGTAGCTCTGTAGAAAGGAAAAAACCACCACAGTTGGTCGAGTTGTCCGGAACTCCCATGTTAGGCAACTCCCATGTTACTTGAGTACGAAATTAGCTTCACTCATTTAAGTTGTCAAGTCCTAATCTAGTTTTAGTGGTTAGGGAATGATTCTCTAATCAGATCTAACGGTAGAAAAATCGCGAACATGTCCGGAGGAAGAAAGTAGGACGGAAGTAGGTCTGGAAGAAGAGTAGGACGGAAGTAGGTCTTTCTTTTGTTGGGAAAGAAATGATCCTTCTTTTACCACGTACCTAAAGTGCTTCACTATTTCCCGAACCAGTGTTAGAGTAACATCGTGTTCAAAGCTCGCTGGTTCTACGACTTCTACCATCTTTCGAAAAAAATAAAAAGGAAGCACCGGTTTTACGTGGACCGTTATGGCCCTCACAAACTTTTCAAATCTCGCAAGCAACGACGATGACTTCTGTCGTGTCTGAGACTGACTGCTCAACTCCATCACTGCCTTCCTCTTCTTCTTCTGTAACCAACTTTTCCTTTAAAGTCTCAAATCTTGGTGATGTGTATGTACAACAGAAATATTTGATAGTGTGGAAATCCATTAGGAGTAAGGAGAGAATTGGATGGGCGGAGGAGCGATGGTGCCGACAGGGGTGAAGATGGAGCTAATGTCTGCTGACGAAACGGGGGCATTTGAGAAGGAGGCTCCGCCGGACAAGGATATGATGTGTCCGATATGCATTCAGGTGATAAGGGACGCGTTCCTCACTGCTTGTGGCCATAGCTTCTGCCACAGCTGCATCGTCACTCATCTCGGAATCAAGAGCGACTGTCCTTGCTGCGGTCAATACCTCACCCCAAACCTCATCTTCCCTAATTTCTTGCTCGACAAGGTTCGTCGAGAAACTCTAATTGGCTTGTTGCATTGCTTGGTTGAATGTGAGTTGGTCATGTGGATGTTGATCTTCAGTACTGTCTTGTTGCAGTTGTTGAGAAAATCGTCCGCGTATATGATAGAGAGGACCGGATCTCCGTTGGAGCATCTGCGCCGGAGATTGCATGAGGTCAGCAATGGCTAGTACTCATTTTGCATTGAAGAATTGTTTTTATGTTGTTGTGTAATTTTGAATGACTCGTCGTTTGGAAATTAATAAGACAGGGTTGCGATATGTCAATTAGAGAGGTGGAAGGGTTGTTGTCTCTTCTCGAAGAGAAGAAGAGGAAAATGGAGCTGCAAGAGTCCGAGTCGGGCATGGAGATCATGGTTGGGTTCTTGCATTCCCTTGGAAGGCAAAAGCTAGAGGAGCTCAATGAGGTAAGATTGAGACATGATTAATTTTTGTGTAATCAGTTTTTGGTTTGTAGACATTGATGATGATGATGTAAGATTTTCCTCGGCAGATACAAACTGATCTTGATTACATTAAGGAGGACCTGATTGCGGTGGAGAGACGTAGATTTGAACTATTCAGGCAACAACATGAGAGGTCATTGCAGAGTGATGACATTGTCTATAATGCGCAATATGTGCAAGCGCAGATGAGTTCTATCAATTTACATAGCAACAGGGCTGTTGTAAATGATGATGAAACTCCTACAAGGTCTATGCAGCCTATAAATCCACCAGGAGAACTGTCGACGGCAAGGAAAAGGCGTGTCCGTTCACAGGTTAGTAATCCTGCAAAGTGCATATATTAACAGCCTGGCCAATTGTTGAGGATGTATCAAGTTTCTTTCCAGAATTGGACCTTCTCCTTACTAGGCCAACGTAAAGGAGTTATGTACTTGAGATAGTCTACTAACTTGAGTTTCCGAGTCATTGGCCGGGGTTTTTCTTTTCTTGATGTCATCTCTTCATGTTGCAACAGTTCAACGACCTAGAAGAGTGTTACTTACAAAAGCGGCGAAATGGGAACAAACAAGGGGATTTAGATGCTATGGATATAGAAGATTATAATCCAGGCCTTGAAGACTTTTACGCTATGCTAAAGGGCTTTACAAAATACAGGTACAAGTTTCTGAAGTATCCGTTTTTAATTTTCTATTAGTTACCTGTCCTGCTATTGATACTTAAGTCACTTACACATTCTGTTTGGTTGCTTGAACCAGTCGATTGAGGGTCATTTCTGAACTGAGACAGGGTGATATTTTTCACTCTGCAAATATTGTGTCAAGGTGAGTTTATATGCCATTCCTTTTAACATGCCATTGACTCTAAAAAGTTGGAAATTTACTCGTGCACACAATCTTGAAAATAACTTCAGAAGAGATTCTCCTTTCATCAGCTGATTATGCTAAATTCTGTTGGTAATTGAGATTTCCATTATGTTTGCTACAGTATAGAATTTGATCGAGACGAGGAATTGTTTGCTACTGCTGGGGTTTCACGGTGCATCAAGGTTTTTGAGTTTTCCTCGGTAAGCGGCAATTTAATGCTTCAAAGTGCTACTGAATCAATCTATAAATTTTGCTAAAACTGTAAATTTTGTTTCCAGGGAAGATGTTAAGCCGTGTATCTGGTTATTATAACTGATGTCTCTCTTTGTTTAAAAGTTGTTGGGTTGTGGTGTAATTTGTGACAGATGCCCACCTTTGTGTTTCATATGTTGCTTTAATTTCTTCATATGAAAAGGATTTGCTGATGTTGCTTTCCAATCACATCCAGGTGATTAATGAACCTGAAGATATCCACTGTGCTGTCGAAGAGATATCCACACGATCCAAACTTAGTTGCTTGAGTTGGAACAAGTACGCTAAAAACCAAATTGCTAGTAGTGACTACGAGGGGATAGTAACAGTTTGGGATGTAAATACTCGTCAGGTAGTGAAACTTCCTCCTTTGCATAATACTGTAATATACATCCATCCGATTACTTAATTGACAATCTCCTCTTCCAGAGTGTGATGGAATATGAAGAACATGAAAAGCGAGCTTGGAGCGTCGATTTCTCAAGCACCGATCCGTCAATGCTTGTGTCTGGAAGTGATGACTGCAAGGTAACTAGAGCTTATGTCTTAGCAACTGACCAAAAACAGGAAGGTATTAGATTGCTCTATGTTCACAACTGTCTCAGCGTGTGCTTGCCTTGACAAACAGGTCAAAATTTGGTGCACAAATCAAGAAGAAAGTGCTTTGAACATCAACATGAAGGCAAACATTTGTTCTGTCAAGTATAATCCCGGATCCAGCTTTTTCGTTGCGGTATGTATCTGTTCTCAACATAGGCCTCGTTTCTCGAAATGAAAGCTTACGATCCTGCATACTATTTTACCATTTACTACGTGGGAACAATCTTAGCATTTAGGGTATTGATCAAGGACATATATAGCTGGTAAAACCCTCCTAGAAGCTTTGACTATTGAACGAACAACATTTTGCAGGTTGGTTCTGCAGATCATCACATTCATTATTATGACTTGAGAAATATCAGCCAACCACTGCATGTATTTAGCGGGCATAGGAAAGCTGTTTCGTACGTGAAATTCTTGTCTAACACTGAACTTGCTTCTGCATCGACTGACAGCACATTGCGATTGTGGGATGTAAAGAAGAACTTGCCGGTGAGTCATCATGTTTCCGAGTTACGGCACTATAGTTTGATTCTCGTAGTTGTAACTTGGTTTCCCACAGTTATGCACGTACAGAGGTCACATGAATGAGAAGAACTTTGTAGGCCTCGCAGTGAGTAATGACTACATTGCTTGCGGCAGCGAGACCAATGAAGTGTTCGTTTATCACAAGGTTGGGAAAACAAACTACATACCACCCACATTTCCCATATCTGTAATCCAGTTTATCATAGTAATTGATTTGGTGTTACTTGCAGGGTATCCCAAAACCTATGGCTTGGCATAAATTTGTCTCTTCGGATTTAAACTACGAAGACGATGGTGCAGGATCATACTTCATCAGTGCTGTGTGTTGGAAGAGGGACAGTCCAATGATACTGTCAGCAAACAGTCAAGGAACAGTTAAAGTTCTTGTCCTTGCAGCCTGAGCAGCAACTCAACACAGGAAGCATTATCAGCACTCTCAAATCAAAGATTTTTATAGATTTTATAGAAATTTAAGACTTTTATGACATATTTACCCAGAGTGCTTCTTTGTTATAGAAAATGGATGAAACTAAATCTCAGTTGAATCCGTTAATGTCATATGATGTAGCTTCACCAAGGGGTTCTCCCTTTTCAGGCTCTCAGTTAGACTACACCTCCAAAACCCTAAACCGAATTGAATCATCGTTGGTTTCATTTTAATCGAAAGAAGAAAAAAGAAAAAAAATTCATTCTTTTTGTCAAGTCCAAGGCTCAGAGTATAAGACAGCTCTCTCTATCACGAATTTTCTGAAGCAGAACTGGCATAAAGCTGAAAAATTGATCATCACAGCCAACATTTTCATCAAAAGACCCAAACTTATAAATATAAATTTCAAAACCAGAATAACAAAAAGAAGAGTGCATCAGTGAATATAAATATCCACAAGGAGAAAACACTCCAATCGGTTCAAAGTGAAGAAATTTAATCAAACATCATTTGCACTCTGTTCTTTCTCACCCATCAAAATACAACAACAACATAAAATACCTAATTTGATAGAAAATTTAGACGAGAAACAATCAGATCGCCTAACTAGCAACGACGACTGAAACGATGACGCGCCCTTTCGCTATGCCTCCATGTTCTTCCAAGCTAAGAGACACCCAATTTGTCCCTCATTGATTTACAGAACGGAGGTATTGAGATGGGATTCCGTATTCAAAACAGAGTAAAACAGTTTGATGTAATTGAAAAATAAAGACGAAATCTTTTTAAAACCAGAACAGAGCAAAAACAGAGAGAACTAAGGGAAGTAGGAAGAGAGGAGGCGCAGTAGCACAATTTCGATGAAGTGTGCAGAATGATGGGAATTTATAGGAGTCGACAAGCCCTATGTGTTCCCTATTTGAATTACCAAAGTAACCTTTAACGGTACTGCTATATGGGCCGTTATTGTACCCGCCCGAATTTATCTTTTGGCGGGAGTACCAGCCCAATGTTTTAGGGTTTTTAGCTTAGCGTGTACAAGGCCCAGTCCTCTTGTATTTTTTTTTTTTTTTTTTTTTGGGGTTACAAAGGGTGCTAAAAGGCACAAAGAGCCTAAATGCTAAAACATGTAGGCACAAAGAGAAAATGTCATCAAGAAAAGCATCAGCAGCATGAGCAGGAGGACTATCAAAGCAAACGAAACCAAACTCATGAGAAATTCTGCATTTAGCTAAAGAATCAACAGTGACATTGCATTCTCTGAAGATGTGGAGCAGTTTAGCATCATCCATCTTGTTCATCAAGCTACAACAACCATGGAGGAGAGATCCCAGGGGATGAATATCAAAATTGGAATTGTTCATCAGTTGAACTAAAACGGCAGAGTCAGATTCAATCACCAAGTTTTTGATATGTAAATTAACATCAAGCTTTAAACCATGAGAATGACCCTAGGCTTCTGCATCCAATATTTCACCGACTCCAAGATTAATTTGAAAACCAATAATCCAGTCCCCATACATAACACTGACAAATGTGATATACGTGATATGAAGAAAGGAATGTGATTAACGTGATATAAACAAAGCAGTATGTACATGCTACATGAGCTAACTGATCATAAATTTAATTATCTCTTAGGTTTCATTTAAAATTAAATGACGTACGCGTATAATTGAAACGCAAATCATCACTTACATTTTCACACTAATCTATATTTAAAGATTTTTTTATTTTTTTAGAATGAATCTATATCTATAGAGATTGCTGTAAAAGAAAGTAAGATTTTGGAAAGGATTAAAATGTTTTTAAAGTTAAAAAACCCTGGCCTGCTTACTCGACGTGCTGAATATCCAAATCCAATAGAAAGGGTCAAGCCCTAAAAGTCAAACCAAATGTCACACAGATCGACGGTGAGAAATGATCCAATCACAAAGGTCCCACCTCAGTTTATTAAACCCAGACGGAATCCATCCCACTATCTAGGGTTTGAGCCCAAGACACTATCCAAGGGTTTTATCTCCCCCCTCCCTCCGTCGCTGTGTTCCCAAATCTCCATTTCCAATTCTGCAGGCTCCGAAAGCCCATCATTCAGAATCGGAGCCTTCATTTTCGAGATTGGTAAGTACCCACTTCTGTTTACCTCAATTCTCATTCAACACTGTCCAAAGCTCGGTGCTTTAGTTATCTGATTCCTCAATTTTTGAGCTAGATAGATTGTGTATATATACGGGTGTGAGTGACTTTGTGTTTATATGGGGAAATCCGGGGGTAGGAAGAAGAAGGGAGGTTCGAATCAAGTTTCTAATGATAGCAATTCGAATTCAGTTCCTAATGGTACTGTTGATTTGGACTCTTCAATCTTTCTGAAACGAGCCCATGAGCTTAAAGAGGAAGGGAACAAGAGGTTTCAGAGTAAGGACTATGTGGGTGCTCTTGAGCAGTATGATAATGCTCTTAAGCTCACTCCCAAGAACCACCTCGATAGGGCTATTTTTCATAGCAACCGGGCGGCTTGCTTGATGCAAATGAAGCCTATTGATTACGAAACTGTGATTGCCGAGTGCTCCATGGCGATTCAGGTTCAGCCCCGGTTTGTCCGGGCTCTTCTGAGGAGGGCCCGGGCTTATGAGGCTATAGGGAAGCATGAAATGGCGATGCAGGATGTTCAGGTGTTGTTGGCGGCTGACCCGAATCACCGGGATGCTCTGGAGATTGCTCAGCGGGTCAGGACGGCTCTCGGGCCTCGTCAGGAGGCTCAGCAGGACCTCCAGAGCCGCCCGTCCCCTGCTGCTCTCGGTGCTTCTGCAGTTCGTGGCGCTCCGATTGGGGGTTTGGGGCCGTGTTTGCCTGCTCGGCCTGTACCAAAGAAGGGTGCTGCTTCTGCTGGGGGTTCTGTTTTACCTTCAGTCAATAAGTCAGAGAAGCAACAGACGGTTTCGCCTGCTGAGAATGGACCAGAGGCTAAAACCCAGTTCCCGAAGCTTGTATTGAAGCCTTCCAATGGTACTTCGAGATCTTCTAACCCAAGTAAGGATAACCAGAAGGAGCTATCATCTTTGTCGTCAGCTACATTGCCTGTTCATGGGCAGCGTGCAGAGGCTGCAATTCGGTGGAGACCATTGAAGCTTGTGTATGATCATGACATAAGGCTTTCCCAAATGCCTGTGAACTGCAATTTCAGAGTATTGAGAGAAACTGTAACAAAACGCTTTCCGTCATCAAAGTCAGTTTTGATCAAGTATAAGGATAGTGATGGTGATTTGGTGACTATAACCTCTACCCCTGAACTCAGGTTGGCTGAATTGTCTGCAGACAGGGTTATTACAGAAGATCCGGAAGATAAGGAAGAAACAATTGGGATGTTAAGATTGCATATTGTGGAGGTAAGCCCTGAGCAGGAGCCACCTTTGTTGGAAGAAGAGGAGGAGAAACCTGTTGAAAGTGAAGGTATCAAAGAAGATGAGAGTGGTTCTCATTCATCACTTGGCGAATCTGTCTTGGAAGCTGCTGATGATGAAATTGATAAGACAGAGAAAGAAGCTCCGAAAGAGAAACCAGGAGCTGGAGAAGATCCTGAGTGCAAGGAACTAGAGATGGATGATTGGTTGTTTGAGTTTTCTCAGCTATTCCGCAGCCATGTTGGTATTGATCCAGATGCTCATATTGACTTGCATGAGCTGGGAATGGAGCTTTGCTCGGAAGCTCTTGAGGAGGCGGTAACTAGTGAAGAAGCTCAGAGTCTATTTGACAAGGCTGCCTCAAAGTTTCAGGAGGTGGCTGCATTGGCTTTCTTTAATTGGGGAAATGTTTATATGTGTGCGGCAAGGAAGCGAATTCCCTTAGATGAGACTGCTGGAAAGGATGTAGTGGCAACACAGCTTCAAACTGCTTATGACTGGGTCAAGGATAAGTATTCGTTGGCCAGAGAGAAGTATGAGGAGGCACTCTCGATCAAGCCTGATTTTTATGAAGGTTTGCTAGCATTGGGGCAGCAGCAGTTTGAAATGGCGAAACTTCATTGGTCATTTGCACTTGCTAAGAAAATAGATCTCTCAACATGTGATTCTACAGAAATGCTGAAGCTATTTGACAGCGCAGAGGAGAAGATGAAAGTAGCAACTGATATGTGGGAGAAGCTGGAGGAGCAGAGAGCAAAAGAGCTAAAGGATCCAACTCCAAACAAGAAGGAAGAAATGCTGAAAAGAAGGAAAAAACAAGGAAGCGGAAATGAAGGTGAGTCATCAGGAGCAACTGAGTTGACTGCAGATGAAGCAGCAGAACAGGCAGCTGTTATGAGATCACAGATCCATCTCTTCTGGGGTAACATGCTTTTTGAGCGATCCCAGGTTGAATGCAAGTTAGGGTTGGATGGTTGGGAGAAAAACTTGGATGCTGCTGTGGAGCGCTTTAAGCTTGCTGGAGCTTCTGAGGCTGACATTGCAATGGTTCTGAAGAATCATTGCTCAAAGGTCGATGTTGTAGAGGAAAATGAAAAAACTGTTCAGAATCTAGAAGGTACCGTGTCTGGTGAAGCAACAGAGAACAGTGAGACTGTTGCAGAGAAGTGAGATATTATTTATTGAATGGTGGCTTCTGGGTTAAATCTTCATAAGGTGCTCATTGACCATGAGAATAAACTGGTGGAGACAGGAAGGTGCTTGTTTTTCTTCACCAAATGGTGGAACTCTGGAATTCCTTTTACTCGGTTTTGAAGATTGAAGGTGCAGCTGATCTTGTGTGTACTCGAAAGATTTTGGGCAACGTTCTTATGGTAAAGATGACATTTTCTAAACAGTTTTTGCAGTGCTGATGAGTTAAAAGTGTCAAATTTATGTGCGTAGGGTCTGATTTTAGCTTTCCTGCTCCTATTTAGTGCAGTGCCGTTTGTAATTGCAATCTTTATCTTTGATAAAGGTGACATTTTCTAAAATCAATTTTCTCAATACTGATAAGTGTTCAAGTCTCAACTTTGCCTGAGATCTGATATTAGCTTGCTGCTCCTATTCTCTGATGTCTGGTTGCTCTATTTCACATTCTTTTTTGTATTGTTACTGTTGAATATTCATTGATAAAGAATCTCCGAACATGGATTGTCCTTGTTAGAATGTTGGATTATATGATATAATTAACCAGATAAACATGGATTGTCCTTGTTAGAATGTTGGATTTTATGATATAATTAACCAGATAGAATGAGAATCTACAATGTTAATTACAGTACCTCTTGAAAATCCAATACAATGAGAACTCTCAAGAACATGGGTCTTTGATAATTATTTGTACATATAATTCTCTATTATAAAAACAGTTACCAGATTACACATTGCTTGGTCACTTTTTACGATAGTACATCATAAACATTGATACTGATGTTATTCACCAGAAAATCCCAACTCTCACACTAGCTTATAGGCTCTACATTAATTTCAACTCTAAATTCCCACCAGAAGAGGAAATTCAGGTAGATAAAAACCAAATTCCTTATTACAATAACTACAGGCAGACCAACACACAAAGCTGCTGCAACATTACTAAGTACACACAGACAAACTAACACACACACACACACAAAGCTGTTATTACAATACTAACTACACAGAGCCCAATAGACTGTTTTCAGGGTTCAAACAATCGCAATGGATTCCATGGCCTTCATGGCTTCAAACCTTGGCTCCTTGGCTTGAAATTTGAGGCCTGCATAGAGCTTCATGTAGTCATCAAACACGAATTTTGGATAAGTTGGGCATTCCTCGGTTTGTTTTTCAAGCATTGCCGGTGCTGGACAGATAACAGCATCGTCGCCGGGGTTGTAGAATGAGGCTATGGACATTCTGTTTCCATCAGGTTGCACTAACACACGGTGCATCACACTCTTGTACTTGCCGTTAGTGATCACCTGAATTTCATTTATAGGACAAAAAAAAAGAAAAAAGAAAAAAAGAAGAATACCAAAATGAGGTTTAGAATGAAAGAGCAGATTGTTGCAGGCTGACAGTAAAACTCAAAATTCATATGAGAGCACATATATGTATCTACCTTATTTTCTTTTTCTGAGATTCAAAAACACAATATACAATTCAAAAGTATGAACTTACAAATAATAATGCTAAGTGTGTAGCGGGTATCTATACCTCAAGTTGGTCACCTAAGTTGATGACAATGGAGTGGTGCATTGGAGGTACATCAATCCATTGCCCATCCTTGAGCAGCTGGAGGCCGCTGACCTTATCATCTTGGAACAGCAGGATGACGCCTCCGGCATCGGTGTGGGCCCGGAGTCCCTTGACCAGGTCCGGTTTGGGGCATGGAGGGTAGTTGCTCACCTTGGTACCAAAATTTGGTCCCTTGGATCCATAGAAAGCCTTCTTCAGGTAACCCTTCTCCAGCCCCAGATTCTCACACAACAAGTCCAGTAGTTGCTCAGCCAGCTTCTCTAGTTCCACTGCAAATTCCTTCATGGCCTCCCTGAAGTCCATAAGATTTAAACTAATCAGTATGCAAGTATGCATGCTATATGATATGGAAATTATCATGTCTGATCTGTGATGAAGTGTAACCTGTAATCTTCGTCGAGATCGGGGACTTGGGAAATGTTGGAGAAGGGGAGATGGCGCAAGAAGAAGGTGCTTTCCCAGTCCAAATCTTCGATTTCAGAGTTGACAGCTTCGAGACCTTTGCTTGCCACCATTTCCTTGAACCTTTGCTCCATGCACTTTCTGTAGTGCTCCTTTGTGAGCTTCTCCACCTTGTCCATCAACTCATGGGATATCCCATGGTTCATCAACTTCATATATACACATATATACACATGTTAAGGAGTTGGTTATGAATACATACATACACAACATAACAATTTAGAACATAAAATAGGATCTCCAGGTTATATCATTACCTCAAAGAAACCCCAGTTCTCACAAGCATCGTTTATCTTCTCCATAGTTGCCGCTCTCTTTTCACCGTTGAGTTGCTCCATGTTAACAACCGGGAAGTTCTCCATTTCGATCTGTCTTGCTTTCCTTCTTTGATGTCTCTCTGTCTCGATCTTACAATCTTCTCTAATAACTTTTCTTTCACATGTAATTGAGTTGAGACTTGGGAGTTCTAGCTAGCAATGCTCCAATTTATAGGCGTTTTGGAGTGGCACACTGTAATTACTTGATATTTTTTCAAGTTAAGAATCTTTAAATTAACAATTCTTTACTTGCTTGACGTGACACGAAGTAACGTCCACCCTTAAACCTACTAGCTACAAACTGGTGAGAGTTTGTTTTTGAACTCTAGACATCGGGTAACATATACTAGACAGCTCGACTAATTTTACAGGTTACCACACTAGGTGGCTGTACCAGTAGAAATTTATAAATAACAAAAGCAAGTAACATTTTGTACTTATGAAATGGATGCCAGAATACACCATAATCTTGTTATTTAGGATGAATATGTAGGGAAAGCAACCTAATATCATTTTGTCGATGTCAATTATCAGCAAACCATTTTTTGAATCATTATCAGCAGACGGTAAAGCCCGGAAATAGGGAAGTATTCGTGGTGAATGTTTTAGAAAGCATGACAGAAACAAAGCAAATTAGCATTTTACCTTGTGCCAATAATTTGTACCGTATTCTTTTTGCATGAAAAACAAAAGCCAAGGCATGCCACAAAAGCTAACATCGATTGATCATCATGATCCTCAACTAGCCAAACGTACGAAATGGCAGAAGTTTTTTGTTTTTCTACATTGGAGGGGAATCAAATCTAATCCCAAGTTCCTTAACTATCTTCCAAAATTTGATATGTAATAGACTCAAATTAATGAATTGTATATATATGCCTTGCTCAACTACTCAAAGGTGGTTTTGGCAGTTAATTCAGGTTGTTAATTAACTAAACAATGGGCGTTTAAGATTCATTTTCAACAAAGAGAAACCTGTCCGCTAGCTTCAGGTTGACGAAGAAGCTTGGACGTACCCTAGCCCCATGTAAATCAACCTTCAGATATTTCTTGCTTTATTTGGTCACTTTCAAATACTTATTTCTGATCAAAATTAAGTAAAATATTCCCATCTACTTCTAACTTTCGGTCTTGATCAGCAGTGACATGCTCAATGACAGCAGCTTTGTTATAATATATTGCAGTACGTACTTACCAGAACAAAGCATAAGCTTAATTAGTTATATAATTTGTTCTTTTAGCTAAGCAGAAACTCTACCTGTATTATATAAGTTTCTGGTGTTTTAGTTCAAAATGCTATGAATTCGAATGCATGCATATATGTATATAATTTCCAGAAAGAAGCACAGCAAAGGCAAAGCACATGTAGAAACTGGAAAAGGGATTGCTGTGTCCTTTCGTTACTCACGGATCTAGTTCCAGATTCCATGTATTCTGGCCCTCTTCTTGTCCTTTCTTATATATATATATATATATATATATATATATATAATCTGCAGTTCTGCGAAATTTCCTGGTGAATCAACACTATTACGTACTTCAGCAAAGCTTTTCTTTCACTTCGTGCAGCTTGTTCACTACTCACTACTACTTGTTTGGTATGGCAGTCACCCGACCTACTTCATCACATCAACTAATTGTATTGTATCCCAAGATAGCTAGCTTAAGGCGATTCAAGAAGGCATTTTCGATTCGATTAGTTGAATTACGAAGTTCTGTTACAGATAAATGGATAAATGACAGTAACTATATATCAGATAAATCAAACCGTCATGTATCATCGAGTACTACCAAGTCCGTGGTAGATCAAATCACTTGTGTTGTGACGGAAGTGGAAAAAGAAGTAAAGAAGATTGTCCTTTTGCGAAGTTCTTAGTTGGCATGACATGTTACTCCATACTTGATCACGAGTATATGAGGAACTGCTGGCATGCTTTCCTTTCCATTATTAATTCCATACGTGAATTATCTGCCAAAGCCTTCGGGATCCTTTGTCTCTGTGTGTTCAACTTTCGCAGCACCATTATTGAATCTATATATGCGTACGTACGTGAGCAAGACATTCCATCTTAGCTATATATCACATCTGAGCAGACATTTTTCTTTTCTTTTCGTCGATCACATAAAGGTAGAGATATGATTAACAGACAGATACCGAGTCTAGTTACTTATTTCTTCTTTGATATAATGAGACTGAAGATTTCAACTTGAAACTTCATCATCCACACCTGGTTTTTTCACTTCTATCTTTTGGGCAATTCTTCAAAATGCATTCATTTGTCCTCTTCTTTTACAAAATAAAAGAAGAAAAGTTTGGGAAGAAATCTCCAGGATGTTGCATGTTAATTTTAATTAAATAAATCATCAATGGGTTGCTGCCCCAAGCTTAGATTCCATCTGAAAGTGAAATCTAGCACCTGCACTTTAAACTAAAATTGGGTTTTATAAACTATATCTAGATCTCTCAATCTACCAGGTCAATTGTGAGAATATAAGATATGTTCTAGTCATCAAGAAGCAATTGTGTTTTAGAGCATAAGTATGCAATAGAATAATTGGATCGTGAGGAGACGAATATGATTCCTTTTGGAATGGAAATTTGGATTGGCACTCGACAAGATGCCAATCAAAAACGAATGCCAATCAAAAACAAGACATTTATTAAGGAAAAATCAGATCACTAGATTGTCTAAACCTAGTATTGAACAAGAGCTAGCACCGTAATCAAATCAGTGAATAATACAATAGAATGATAGATTCTTACCAATTATACACTCTTTTACTGAAATTACATGGCAGTAACTTAGTTTAAACATGATTGTTAAGTCATTGTTTGGATTTGACTCGTAATTATAGAAATGATTCATAATAATCAGCTTGAGTTGACTCAAGCAGATTATTATTATTTGATATTTCAAAGCATGGCAGCATCTTATATGTTTCAGTTTATTATTTGATATTTCAATGGATCAATTAAAGGGTGTAGTTGGGGCAGTTGGATCTCTGGGTCTGACCCATGTTTAAATAGGGAGGACTGGACCCTCAGTCATCTTCCTTGATCGTGCAACTCGATCAGGTCTAGCTGCTCTTTCGGTTCATATGATTGTTCTGGATAACTCATGAATGGGTCCTTCCTTATATTCAACGTGCACATCCTGTTAATCTGTTATATATGGACGACTGGATGCTCATCTCCATGACTCCATCTGTTAATAAACATTCTGAAATTTGTATTATTTTCACTTCAAATTCTCGTGTCATCTATATGATCGAAGAATAATTGGTTGTCTACGGTAGCTATATGTATCTTGTACCCTAATTTACAACTAACCAGACAAAAATTCTCTAATACTTCAAACTGTCTGAGTCATCATGTTAATTTTAATTTATACGGTTTAATTCTTGTTATACACATGAGATGGGAAGCACTAAGAAGTATGAACGCTCCAAATAGATCGGATGCCTGCGCCGACGTGCTATTAGGTAATAATATATGGAATCTCAAAAGACTTGGAGATCGATGAAACAAGACGTGCTCATAATTAATTAGATCCATGAGGTTAAAGATTGTACGTATAAGATTACTTTGAGCATATTTTTGGTGTTATCTCTTTGTAATAGGCATGTTGATGAACATGTAATCCAATCTCTCAGAAAGCATCGAATCCTTGATGTGAAAACTGTAATCCTCAATGAATCAACATCAAAGGAAAGGCGACAGGGATTCGCAGCAACTGATCGAAGTCACTGAACATCAAGCTTTCTTCCGATAGCAGAGTTTTACTATATCTGCACAGTGATCGAATAGTAGCTAACTCGATCGGATGGGATGCTCAGAGGTTCCAATCGAAAGAACCCTTCGTTGGAAAACATGTCTGTATAACTTGCACGTAATATTAATAAACCAATGCATCTTTCACTTCGAAACTACGTAGTCACCTCGCTCAATCAGATTCGATCATACATGACGATACATATCACATATGCTTTCTCTTTGTATATGTACAGGCCACGTTGATCATAATTTAAGTACGTATTTTTGATGACCAACTTCTTAGTGATGAGAGTAGCTCATGCTTATGCTTATTCTTGCGCATCTATACCCCCCTTCATCTTACACATGTTTTGTATAGACAAATATATATGGAGTAGACTCGTAAGCTAGCTTAGATACGCTCTATCCATGCATGAATAGGATTTGTATTGATGCCATTTACATGGTCACTGTAGGAAAGCTCCCTCTCAATGGCGCCCAATTTGAAAGAGAATCCACTTTTGACTTCCGATCTTATACTAGTTCAGGCCCAGAGCCCAAAAGAGGCTTTAGTGGCCTAGGATCCCTGCAACCCAGACTGCTCCTTTTCCCTAGCCCAGAAGACACGTGGATGAATATAGAGTTACACAAACCCTTTGTATTTGTAGCCAAATATGTGAAGTGTTTCGACTTTGGTGTTGAGTAGCCAACTAGCCATGTATATAGAGTTGAACTTGAAGCCGAAACTGCCCGAAACACAGTTGTCGTGGGTGCGAGCAAATGCCATTGCAACGTTTTCGGTACTATTTGGGTCGTGGAGAAACCCTGAACTAAGCAAAGCTTGTGGATATGGCAAGTTTTAATTTTTTATGTACACTCGAGACAAAATGCACTATACTTGTTCGAAAGTATGTGAAAATATAATGCGTAATATTATTATTATGTGCAATGCAAGAAGGTATATGGTGGCGAATAAGTGTACTATGTATACGAGAGTTTAATTGTAATCCTCGTTATACGAGTCTTATAGTAAAAGAAATAGACCAAAAGGTAAAAAATGGATTTTCTCCTACCTTTTCCCAAGCTTGTCGCACATATTGAGGCGATGCCGATGTGTTGAGACGTGTCTATCAAGCCTCTTGACGGGTCTAGGTGGTCCCTAAATGGGTCTAGGCGGTCCCTAAGTGGGTCTAGGTGGTTCCTACGCGGGTCTTGGAGGGTCAAGACGGTCCCTTGGCAGGTCAAAACGACCATTTGGCGGGCCTCGACGGGTCAAGATCGCCCCTTAGCGGGCCTAGGCGTCCCCTTGGCGTGTCTAAGAGGCCTTTAAGTGGGTCAAGGAGGTCCCTACGAGGGTTAAGGAAGGGTCAAGGCGTCCCTAGATGGGTCTCGGCGACTCGGGTGGGTCAAAGCGGCCCATCGGCAGACCCTTGGCGGGTCTAAGCGGCCTAAGTGGGTCTCGACAGCCCTTTGGCAGCCCTAAATGGGTCTCAGTTGCCCTTTGACGGCCTTAGACGTGTCTCAGCATCCCTTTGGCAGGTCTAGGCGGCCCCTAAGTGAGTCTAGGTGATCCCTACGCTGGTCAAAGAGGGTCAAGGTGGTCCCTTGACGGCCCACGGGGGTCAAGACCGCCCTTAGCGGCTCTAAGGTGGGTCTCGGCAGCCCCTTGACAGGTTTAGGCTGTCTCTAAGTGGGTCTAAACGATCCCCGTGCGGGTTTAGGCTAAAGTGATAATAAATTTTTATTGACCCCATGTTTTTATCTTTTTGACCAAACCTTTACGATTAAGAAGTCGTGATAAATAAATAATTCTCGAATTGAAAGGACTCGAAAACCTCAGTCAGATTAGTGTATACGAGTTGCGCTTGATTTCATTTAAAATCTCTATAGCACACGATTTTTCCGTCAACATTAAATTTTCTTATTTTTTAACCAAAACTTTTCTAGTATGAAATTATGACAAATAAGTATTTCTCGAACTAAAGGAACTCGAAAACCTCTGTCAGATTAGCGTATACGAGTTTTGCTTGATTTTATTTAAAATCTCTTGTTATAGCACATGATTTTTCCTTCAAAACTAAATATTCTTATTTTCCAACCAAACATTTTCTGTATCAAATCTCGAACTGACGAAACTCGAAAACCTCAATCAGAATAGTGTACACGAGTTTCGCTTGATTTCAGTCAAAATCTCTTGCTATAGCACATTTTTTCCGTCAAAATTGATAGTTTTTATAATTTAACCAAACCTTTTCTAGTATGATATAATGACAAATAAGGACATCTCAAACTGACAGAACTTGATAATCTCAAACGGATTAGTCTATATTAATTTCGCTTGATTTCATTTAAAATCCCTTGATATAACACACGATTTTTTCTTTAAAATAGAATATTCTTATTTTTCAACCAAATTTTTTTTGTTATCAAATAATGATAAATAAGTACTTTTCGAACTAAAGGAACTTGAAAACATCAGTTTGATTAGTGTATACGAGTTGCGCTTGATTTCATTTAAAATCTCTTGATATAGCACACGATTTTTTCGTCAACATTGAATTTTCTTATTTTTTTAACCAAACCTTTTCTAGTATGAAATTAGGACAAATAAGTACTTCTCGAACTGAAGGAACTCGAAAACCTCTGTCAGATTTGCGTATACGAATTTTGCTTGATTTCATTTAAAATCCCTTCTTATAGCACATGATTTTTCCGTCAAAATTGAATATTCTTATTTTTCAACCAAACATTTTTTGTATCAAATAATGATAAATAAGTATTTCTCGAACTGATGAAACTCGAAAACCTCAATCGGATTAGCGTATACAAGTTTCGCTTAAATTTAGTCAAAATCTCTTTCTATAGTACACGATTTTTCCATCAAAATGGAATATTCTTATATTTTAACCAAACCTTTTCTATTAATAAATCATGACAAATAAGAACTTCTCGAAATGACCGAACTCGAAAATCACAATCAGATTAGTATATACGAGTTTTGCTTGATTTTAGTTAAAATCCATTGCTATAACACACGATATTTTCGTCAAAATTGAATATTCTTATTTTTCAACCAAACATTTCCTGTTATCAAATAATGATAAATAAGTACATCTCAAACTGACGGAACTCGAAAATCTCAATCGGATTAGTGTATACGAGTTTCGCTTGATTTTATTTAAAATCCCTTGCTATAGCACACGATTTTTTTTGTTAAAATAGAATATTCTTATTTCCAACCAA
>NC_020493.1:865133-880560 GCF_000184155.1 Fragaria vesca subsp. vesca | reverse complement strand
CTTGGATATTCTTGAAATTCTGCCGAATTTAGATCTTCTTCTCCATATTGGACTTGGTTTGGACCTCTCCTTCATGGACTAGGCTTCAAGGAAAGATGGAATCTTGATCAAGACAGGAATCCTGAGTAAACAAGGGTTTCCAACACTTAACACAATTTCAACACCAAATTATTCAAAACCGAAAATACTATGTATTCTAATACTAAAAACTACATATTTCTAAATTAAGCAATTATTCTACACTAAACACAAATATAAAGCTAAAACAACTAAATAGGAGTTAGCAAAGGGTAAATAAAGGGTATAAACATATTAAGAACATCACACTTTGTGCTCCTATCACATACGCGGGTTCTAAGCAGGTATAGGTGGGTCTTGACAGCCTGAAGCGGGTTAAGGCACTGCCTTGGTGGCCCTTAGTGGGTCTAGGTTGTCCCTACGTGGGTTTAGGAGGACCAAGGCGGTTCTTGGCAAGTCAAGACGGGTCAAAGCGGCCCCTTGGATTGTCAAGGCGAGTCAAGGCAGTCCCTTGGCAGATCAAGGCGGCGCTAGGCGGGTCTCGGCTGCCCCTTTTCGGGTGTAGGCTACCCCTAAGCGGGTCTAGGAGGTCCATACGCGGGTTCTAAGCAGGTCTAGGCGGGTCTTGACGGTCCGAAGCGGGTTAAGGCGCCGCCTTGGCGGCCCTTAGTGGGTCTAGTTTGTCCTTACGTGGGTTTATGAGGACTAAGGTGGTCCCTTAGCAAGTCAAGGCGAGTCAAAGCGGCCCCTTGGTATGTCAAGGCGGGTTAAGGTGGTCGTTTGGCATGTCATGGCGGTTCAAAGCGGCCCCTTGGCTTGTCTAGGCGGGTCGAAGCGGCCCGTTGGCGGGTAAAGGATAACAACCCTATGCGGGTCTCTACAGCCCCTTGGCGGGTCTAGGCTACCCCAAAGCGGGTCTAGGCAATCCCTACGCGGGTTCTAAATAGGTTTAGGCGGGTCTTTACGACCCTAAGCTGGTTAAGGCGCCGCCCTAGCGACCTTTAGTGGGTCTAGGTTGTCCCTATGTAGGTCTAGGAGGGCCAAGGCAGTCCCTTAGCAGGTCAAGGCGGGTTAAAGCAGCCCTTTGGCATGTTAAAGCGGGTTAAGGCGGTCCCTTGGCAGGTTAAGGCGGGTTAAAGCTATCCCTTCGCGGCCCTCGGCGGCTAAAGGCGGCCCATTAGCGGCCTTAGGCGGGTCTCGACAGCCCCTTGACTGGTGCTGACTAACCCTAAGTGGGTCTAAGCGGTCCCTACGCGGGTTCTAAGTAGGTCTAGGAGGGTATTAATGACCCTAAGCGGGTCAAAGCGCCTCGTTGGCGGCCCTAAGTAGGACTCGACAACCCCATTGTGGCCCTAAACGGCCTCTAAGAGGGTTTAGGTGGTTCCTAAGCAGGTTTAGGTATTCCCTAAACGGGTCTAGGTGGTCTATACGTGGGTTTAGGAGGGCCAAGACGATCCCTTGGCATGTCATGGCGAGTCAAAGTGGCCTCTTGGCTTGTCAAGATGGGTCAAGGCGGTCCTTTGGCAGCTTAAGGCGGGTCAAGGCGGTCCCTTAGTAGGTCAGGGTGGGTCAAAGCGACCCTCGACGGGTCAACGCGGGTCAAGGCGGCCCTATAGTGGGTCAAAGCGGCCCTTGGTGGGTCAAGGCGGGTCTCGCTAGCCCCTTGGCGGGTCTAGGCTACCCATAAGCGGGTCTAGGCAGTCCCTACGCGGGTTCCAAGAAGGTCTAGGCGGCCCCTTATAGGGTTAGACGACCCTAGGAGGGTTAAGGCAGCCCCTTGGCGAGTCAAAGGGGGCTCTAGGCGGCCCCATGGTGGCCATAGGCGGGCAAGGTAGCCTCTTGGCGGGTGAAGGCGACCCCTTAGCGGCCTTAGACGGGTTAAGGCGGCCCTTTACCAGTGCTTGGCGAGTTAAGGCGTCCCCTTGGTGGCCCAAGACGAGTCAAAGCGGCCTCTTGGCAGCCCTAGGCAGGTCAAGGCGGCCCCTTGATGGCCCTACACGGGTCAAGGCGAACCTAGGCGGCCCCTTGGTGGCCTTACATGGGTCAAGGCAAACCTAGGCGGCCCCTTGGCGTCCCTACATGGGTTAAGGCGGCCCTAGGCGGGTCAAGGCGTCCCCATGGCGACCCTAGGCGGGTTAAGGCGTCCCCTTGGCGGCCCTAAGAGGATCAAGGTAGCCCCTTGGCGGGTGAAGACGGCCCCTTAGCGGCCTTAGACGGGTGAAGGAGACCCCTTAGCGGCTCTAGGCGGGTCAAGACGGCCCATTGGCGGCCCTAGATGGGCTTCGGAGGGTCATGGCGACCGCTTGGCGAGTTAAGACGGCCCCTTGGCGGGTCAAGACGGCCCTATGGCGGCCTTAGACGGGTGAATGCAGCCCCCCATTTGCTGCTCTAGCATGGTCAAGGCGGCCTATTGGCGGCCCTAGGAGGGTTAAGGCGGGTCATGGCGAGTCAAGGCGGGTCGAGGTTGGTCAAGGCAAGCCATGGCGGGTCAAGGCGGTCCTAGATGGGTCTAGGAGAGTTAAGGCAGCCCCTTGCAGGTCAAGGCAGCCCCTTGATGGGTGAACACGGCCCTTTGGTGGCCCTAGGCGGGCCTAAGAGAACCTAGGATGGTCAAGGCGGCCTTACGCGAGTCTAGGAGGGTCAAGGAGGAACAAGGCGGTCCTAGCCGGGTCAAGCGGCCGTTGGTTGCCCGAGACGGGTTAAGGCGGCCTCTTGGCGGCCCTAATAGGGTCAAGGCGGCCTAAGGCGGATTAAGGTAGGCCAAGGCGATCCAAGGCGGGTCAAGGCGTTCGCTTAGCGGCCCTATGGCTGGTATAGGCAGCCCTAGACGGGCCATGGCGGGTCAAGGCGGCCCCTTGGCTAGCCTAGGCGACCCTAGACGCACCTAGGAGGGTCATGTCAACCCCTTGGCAAGTTAAGGCGGCCTCTTGGTGGCCCTAGGCGGGCCTAGAAGGGTCAAGGCTGCCCAAGGCGGGTCTAGCTGGGTCAAGGCGGCCCTTAGACTGGCCTAAAAGGGTCATGGCCACCTCTTAGCAAGTCATGGCGGCCCCTTGGTGGCCCTAGCCGGGTCAAAACAGCCCTTGGTTGCCCTAGACGGGTCAAGGCGGCCTCTTGGCGTCCCTAATATAGTCAAGGCATGCCAAGGCGGTCCAAGGCGGGTTAAGACAGGTCAAGGCGGCACCTTGGCTGCCCTTGGCGGCTCTAGACGGGCCAAGGAGGGTCATGGCAGCATAAGAGGGGTCAAGACGGCGTTAGACGGGCCAAGGTTGCCCCTTGGTGGCCCTAGACATGCCTAGGAGGGTCATGGCAACTCATTGGCAAGTCATGGCGGCCCCTTGGTGGGTCTAGGAGGGTCAAGGCGGGTAAATATGAGAAGAATTAAGGAGAACATAATCTTAAAAAGTCACTCAATACCAATTAAAACAACAATTTCAAGATTTTTACAAAACACGACACACATGAGTCATTTAAGCACGATCGTGAGTAAATTGATAAAAGACAAGGATTTTTGAAACTAGAATGGTTCAATATATGTTAGGACGTGTCTGTAAGCACATCCGAACGAAAAAAGGTGGAGGCAAAAAAAAAATGAAAATGACTAGAAACTCGTGTGCTACAGCAAGAGGTTTTGGCTCGAATTGCGTGAAACTTGAAATGAGAGGCAATACCTTATTTCTTTGAAAACTGAGGATCTTGATGTCAATATGAGAAGAATTGAAGATAACATAATCTTAAAAGGTCACTAAATACCAATTAAAACAACAATTTCAAAATTTTTACAAAACACGGTACACGTGAGTCATTTAAGCACGATCGTGAGTAAATTGATAAAAGACAATGATTTTTGAAGCTAGAGTGGTTCGTTATATTTTAGGAGGTGTCTGTAATCACACCCGAACGGAAAAAGCCGGAGGCCAAAAAAAAGTTAAACTGGTCAGAAACTCGTGTGCTATAACAAAGGGTTTTGACTCAAATTGGGTGAAACTTGAAATGAGGGGCAATACCTTATTCTCTTTGAAAACTGAGGATCTCGATGTCAATATGAGAAGAATTGAAGAGAACATAATCTTAAAAAGTCACTCAATACCAATTAAAACAACAATTTCAAGATTTTTACAAAACACGGCACACGTGAGTTATGTAAGCACTATCGTGAGTAAATTGATAAAAGACAATGATTTTGGAAGCTAGAATGGTTCAATTTATGTTAGGAAGTCGGGTCAAGGCAACCCCTTGGTGGCTTTAGACGGGTCAAGGCGACCCCTTGGCGACCCTAGACGGGTCAAGGTAACCCCTTGGCGACCCTACCCGGGTCAAGGCAGCCCCTTGGCAACCCTAGCCTGGTCAAGGCGAGCCCTTGGGGGCCATAGATGGGTCAAGGCAGCCTCTTGGCAGCCCTAGATGGGTCAAGGCGGCCTAAGGCGAGCCAAGACGGGTCAAGACGGGCCAAGGCAGGTTAAGGCAGGTCAAGGCGTGTCAAGACGGGCCAAGACGGCCCTAGCTGGGTAAATTGATGGACTTAGACCGGTGAAGGCGGCCTCTTGGTGGTCCTAGATGGGTCATGGCGGCTTTTTGGCGGCCCTAGGTGGGTCAAGGCGGGCTAAGGAGGTCATGGTGGGTCAAGACGGGCAAAGGCGAAACAAGGCGGCTCAAGGCGGCCCCTTGATGGCCTTAGAGGGGTGAAGGCGACCCCTTGGCGGCCCCTTGGTGGCCTTAGATGGGTGAGGGCGGCCCCTTGGCGGGTCAAGGAAGGTTAAGGCGGCCAAGGCAAGTCAAGGCGGGTCAAGGCGGCCTTTTGGTGACTCTAGGCAAGCCTAAAAGGACCTAGGAGGGTCAAGGCGGGTCTTGGAGGGTCAAGGCGGCCCTTTGGCGGCCCTAGGCTGGTTAAGGCGGTTTAAGGCCAGCCAAGGCGGGTCAAGGCGGGACAAGTGGGTCATAACGGGTCATGGTGGGTCAAGACGTGTTAAGGCGGCTCTTAGCGAGTCATGGCGGCCCCTTGGTGGCCCTAGGAGGGTCAAGGCGGTCCTAAGAGGGTCCAGGCGGCCCCTTGGCTGCCCTAGGCAGGTCAAGGCGATTTAAGACGAGCCAAGATGGGACATGGAGGCCCTTTGGTGGCCCTAGGCGGGCCTAGGAGGACATAAGAGGGTCAAGGCGTCCCTAGGCGAGTCTAGGAGGGTCAAGACGACCCATTGGTGGCCCTAGCCAAGTCAAGGCGGGCCAAGGTTGCCTTAGACATGTCAAGCCGGCCTCTTAGAGGCCCTAATAGGGTCAAGGCGGCCCAAGACGGGTCAAAGCGGGTCAAGGCAGGCCAAGGCGGCCCCTTGGTGGCCCTAGGCGGGCTTAGGAGAAACTAGGGGTCAAAGCGACCCTAGGCAGGTCTAGGAGGGTTAAGGCAGCCCTTTGGCGGATCAAGACGGTCCCTTTGTGGCCTTAGATGGGTGAACGCAGCGCCCCATTTGCTGCCCTAGCTGGGTCAAGGAGGCCTATTGGCGGCCCTAAGAGGGTCAAGGCGGCCTCTTAGTGGCCCTAGATGGGTCTAGGCGACCAAGGTGGGTCAAGGTGGCTCAAGGTGGGTTAAGGCGAGTCAAGGCGGCCCTAGACGGGCCTAGGAGGTTCAAGGCAGCCCCTTGGCAGGTCAAGGGAGCCCTAGATGGGTCAAGGTAGCCTCTTGGCGGGTGAAGGCGAACCTTAGCGGCCCCTTAATGGCCCAAGACGGGTCAAGGCGGCCTCTTGATGGCCCTACATGGGTCAAGGCGGCCCCTTGGCGTTCCTACATGGGTCAAGGCGGACTTAGGCGAATTAAGGCGTCCTTTTGGTGACCCTAAGAGGATCAAGGCATGGCGGGTGAAGGCGGCCTTAGGCGGATTAAGGCGTCCCTTTGGTGACCCTAAGAGGATCAAGGATTGGTGGGTGAAGACGGCCCTTTAGCGGCCTTAGACTGGTGAAGGCGGCCCCTTGGTGGCCCTAGATGGGTCAAGGCGGCTTATTGGCGGCCCAAGGAGGGTCAACGCAGCCCCTTGGCGAGTCATGGCGGCCTCTTGGTGGCCCTAGATGGGTCAAGGCGGGTAAAGGAGGGTTAAGGCGGCCCCTTGACGGGTGAACGCAGCCCCTTGGTGGCCCTGGAAGAGTCAAGACGGCCTTAAACGGGTGAAGGCGGCCCCTTGGCAGCCTAGGTAGGTCAATGCGGCACCTTTGTGGCCCTTTGGCTAGAAAAGGCAGCTCTAGGCAGGTCAAGGCGTCCAATGACGGCCAAAGGCGAGTCAAGGCGGCCCCTTGGTGGCCCTAGACGAGTCTTGGCAGGCCCTTGGCGGGTCAAGGCGGTCTTTGCCGCCCTAGAAGTGTCTAGGCAGGCATTTGCGTCCCAAGGCGGTTCTAGACTGTTGAAGGCTGCCCTTGACAACCCTAGACGGGTCTTGGCAGGCCCTTGGCAGGTCTAGGCGGCCTCTGCGGCCCTAGGCAGGTCAAGACGGTCCTAAGAGGGTCAAGGCAGCCCCTTGGCGGGTCAAGGAGGGCCTAGGCGGGTCAAGGAGTGCCCTTGGTGACCCTCGACGGGCCCTTGGCGGGTTAAGGGGGCATTTTTGTGGCCCATTGGCAGGAAAAGACGGCCCTAGGCGGCCCCTTAGTGGCCCTAGATGGGTCAAGGCGACACCTTGGTAGCCCTAGACGAGTCAAGGCGGCCCATTGGTGGCCCTAGGCAGGTCAAGGCGGCCCTTGGAAGCCCTAGACCAGTCTTGGCAGCCCTAGACGGGCATAGGAGGGTCATGGCGACCCATTGGAGAGTCATGACGGCCTTTTGCTGGCCCTAGGCGGGCCTAAGAGAACCTAGGAAGGTCAAAGCAGCCCTAGGCAGGTCTAGGAGGGTCAAGCCAGCCCTTTGACTAGTCAAGACGACCCTTTGCCGGCCTTAGACGGGTGAACGCAGCCCCTATTTGCTGCCTTAGCCGGGTCAAGGAGGCCTATTGGCTGTCCTATGAGGGTCAAAGCAACCCCTTGGAGGGTCAAGACGGCCTCTTGGTGGCCCTAGATGGGTCAAGGCGGGTCAAGACGGGTCAAGACAGCCCTAGATGGGCCTAGAAGGGTCAAGGCAGCCCCTTGGCAGGTTAAGGCGGCCACTTGACGGGTGAATGCGGCCCCTTGGTGGCCCTAGACGGGTCAAGGTGGGTCAAGGCGACCCCTAAGTGGCCTTAGGCTGGTCAAGGAGGCTTAAGGTGGCCCTTGGCGGCCCTAGACAGGTCTTGGCAGGCCCTTGGCGGGTCAAGGCAGCCTTTGCCACCCTAGAAGTGTCTAAGCAGCCTTTACCGCCTTAGAAGTGTCTCGACGGGTCAAGGCGGCCCATGGAGGCCCAAGGGGTGTCTAGGCTGGTCAAGGCAGCCCAAGACGAGTGAAGGCGGCCCAGGGCGGGTTAAGGCGGCCCCTAGGCGGTCCTAGGAGGGTCAAGGTAGCCCCTTGGAAGGTCAAGGCGGGCCAAGGCGGGTCAAGGAGGCCCCTTGGTGGCTCTAGACGAGTGAAGGCCGCACTAGGCGGGTTAAGGCGGCCCCTAGGCGGTCCTAGGAGGGTCAAGACAGCCCCTTGGCGGGTTAAGGCAGCCCCTTGGTAGCCCTAGACGAGTTAAGGCGGCCCATTGGTGGCCCTAGGTAGGTCAAGGCGGCCCATTGGGGGCCCTAGGCAGGTCAAGGCAGCCCTAGACGAGCCTTGGCGGCCCCTTGGCGAGTCATGGAAGCCCGTTGGTGGCCCTAGGCGGGCCTAGGAGAACCTAGGAGGGTTAAAGCGGCCTTAGGCATGTCTAGGAGGGTTAAGGCAACCCTTTGGCGGGTCAAGACGGCCTTTGGCAGCCTTAGACTGGTGAACACAGCCCCCCATTTGTTGCCCTAGCCGGGTCAAGGCAGCCCCTTGGCGGGTCAAGGTGGCCTCTTGGGGGCCCTATGGGTCAAGGCGGCTATAGACGGGCCTAGGAGGGTCAAGACAACCCCTTCGTAGGATAAAGCGTCCCCTTGGTGGCCCTGGACGGGTCAAGGCGGCCTCCTGGTGGCCCTAGTAGGGTCAAGGAGGCCCAAGGCGAGTCTAGCCGGGTCAAGGCGGCCTTAAATGGGTTAAGGCGTCCCCTTGGCGGCTTAGGCGGGTCAATGCAGTACCTTTGTGGCCCGTTGGTGGGAAAAGGCAGCCCTAGACAGGTCAACGCGGTCCATGGCGGCCCCATGATGGCCCTAAACGGGTCAAGGCGACCACTTTGCGGCCTAAGGTGGGTCTAGGCGGCCTTTGCCGCCCTAAAAGTGCCAGGCAGGTATTTGTAGCCCTAGGCGGATCAAGGTGGCCTATGCGGTCCTAGACGGGTCTAGACTGGTCAAGGAGGCCCATGGAGGCCGAAGGCGGCTCTAGACGGGTCTTGGCAGGCCCTTGGCGAATCAAGGTGGCCTATGCGGCCCTTGGCGGGTCAAGACGGCCCCTTGGCTGGTCAAGGCGGCCCAAGGCGGGTCAAGGCAGCCTCTAGACAGTCCTAATAGGGTCAAGCGGCCCCTAGGCGGTCCTAGGAGGGTCAAAGCGGGCCTAGGCGGGTCAAGGAGGCCCCTTGGTGGCCCTAGATGGGTAAAGGCGACCTCTTGGTGGCCAAGGCGGGTTAACGCGGCACGTTTGTTGCCCATGGCGGGAAAAGGCGGCCCTAAGCGGGTTAAAGCAGCCCCTTGGTGGCCCTAGACGTGTCAAGGCGGTCCTTTGGCGGCCCTAGACGGGTTGAGGAGGCCCATTGGTGGCCATAGGCAGGTTAAGGCGGGTTATGGCTGCCCTTGGCGTCCCTAGATGAGTCTTGGGAGCCCCTACACGGGTCAAGGCGGCCCCTTTGTGACACCTAGACAGGTCTAGGTGGGTCTAGGTCGGTCAAGGCGTCCCTTAACGGCCCTAGATGGGTCTTGGCAAGCCCTTGGCGTGTCAAGGGCGGCCTCTTGGTGGCCGTAGACGGGTTAAGGTGGTCCTTCACGAATTGACAGAACCAAAAATGTTGAGTCAATTTTTTATATGATTTTTCAAAGTCAATATGAAAACCGAAAATGCGACTCAATATGAAGACCTTTAGCGGCCCTAGGCGGGTCAAGGTGGCCCCAAGGCGGTACTAGGAGGGTCAAAGCAGCCCCTTGGCGGGCCAAGACGGACCAAGACGAACCAAGGTGGCCCCTTGGTGGCCAAGGAGGGTCAAGGCGGACCAAGACGGGTGAAGGCGGCCTAGGCAGGTCAAGGCGGACCAAGGCGGGTCAAGATAGCCCCTTGGTGGCCCTTGACTGGTCAAGGCGGCCCCCTGGCGGCCCTAGACGGGTTAAGGCTGCCCCTAGGCGGGTCAATGCGGCTTTTACGACCCTAGGCGGGTCAAGGCGACAACTTAGTGGCCCTAGACGGGTCAAGGTGGCCCCTTGAGGGCCCTAGGCATGTCAAGGCGGCCCTTTTATGGCGCCTAGGTGGGTTTAGCGGGTTAAGGCGGCCCTTAGCGACCCTAGATGGGTCTTGGCAGCTATAGGTGGCCCCTTGGCAGCCATAGGCCGGTCATGGCGGCCCCTTGGTGTCCATAGGCAGGTCATAGCGGCCTTGGCAGCCCTAAGCGGGTCAAGGCGGCCCTAGGCGGGTCAAGACGGCCCCTACGTGGTTCTAAGAGGGTCAAGGCAGCGCCTGGGCGGGCCTAGGCGGGTCATGGCGGGCCTAGGCTGGTCAAGGAGGCCCCTTGGTGGCCCTAGACGGGTGATGGCAGCCCCTTGGCGCCCTAGGCGGGTCAAGGCGGCGTCTTTGTGGCACCTTGGCGGGACAAGGCGGCCCCTTGGCTGCGCTAAGCGGGTCAACGCGGCTCCTTGGTGTCCCTATACGGGTCTTGCCAGCCCCTTGTGTTGTATGTTTTAATATAGTACTCGCAAGTGCACGAACCACTTATAGAATAGAAGTACAAGCACGAGGTCGTTCCCTCTATGGATTGATTAGAACAACTTATTATGCCAATTATACTACACCTAATGAAATAACAATATGATTTTATGATGCTTGGATTGAAAACAGAAAATAAAGTAATAAAACTGAAATTAAAGACAAGAGAACAATAAAATTTCTAAGAGTTTAAGAACAGATTATAAAGATGCTAAAGCTTTGAATCCACCACCTAATACGCCTACCCTTCTCTCTAGTTGATAGCAATTGAACTCCCTAGATTGCATGCTAAAGATTTCCGTACATAAACCTTATTGATCCCGGACATATGCCAAAGTTCTTCTAAACAATGAATTCTAACTTATTGATCCCGTATAGAACTCAAGTAGTCAAACTATAATCTACTTCACGTTATGATCAGGTTCAAGTAAAACATGTTCAACTCCATTAAGCACAAAAGAACTAGGAAATCATGTAAACAAGAATATCGACTATGATCAAGCACTTGTATTCTTAACTTACAACTCTCTAATCACAAGATTAAATAAATCCTTTGGAACCCTAGAAACATCTACTCTCGATCAAGCCTCATGTTTTCAAACCAAATAACTAATAAACAAAACCTAGGTCTTATTGATCCCGAGCAAAGATTTTGAATAAAAGTTCTATTAAAACGGTGATTGAGAATTTAACATAGCAATCCATTTAATCAAAGCAATCAACTAAAGAAATAGAGTAATCATACTAGGGGCTTCATCTCAGCCCTAGCTAGAAGTTTAGAAATTCATAGATAAAGAAAACATGACTAGAAATAAAGATAGCATGGAAGAAACAATGGAAGAGATAGGAACTCGGGTTGAGCGATGGTGAAGCTCTGTTCTTCTTTTCCTCTGCGTTCCTTGCTGCCTCCCTGTTCTGCTGTATCTCCTCTCTCTTTAACGTGCTTAGGGTTCTCTTTTATTCTTCTTGAAATCCCAATTAATTTGGGCTTTTTAGTCTCCTTGTCCACTATGGAATAGCTTTCTTCTCTCCAAATAACACAAGGTTATTATTGTCAATGCAAGAGTAACCTTCCAAATATGTTAGCCACGTTCAGCCCCTTTACTTGTAGTATTAAGATTGATGGCCTTGGACTTCACAAATTGGAATCATGAGAAGAAACACAAAATTCGTCAGAATCTGCCTCCACGCGCTGCGTTCACTCAAACCTTCATAACTTGCTCTAGAAAAATGCAAATTCATTTCCGCAAAATTCCTCAGAAAGCCAACATCCGTAGCTTTCCAATGATGTATGGCCCGCTTCCAGATTCCTTGTGAGCAGGTACAGTTTAATCCTCAAAGTTGACGCACAGCAGGACAGTTTCTGGATCACTTAGCTCCAAATTCTCTTTTTCTCCAACTTAACCTACAAAACATAAAAACCAAGTAAATGACTTACAATTGACAAGAACTAAGCATATAATCATGTATCTAAGGGTATAAAAATGTTTGAAATATGAATCTATCACCTTGACAAGTCAATGCGGGTCAAGGCGGCCTTAGGCGGCCCTGGTCGGGTCTTGGCAAGCCCTTGGCGGGTCAAGGCGGCCTTTACAGCCCTAAGCGGGTCAAGGCGGTCCCTTGGAGGGTAAAGATGACCCCTTAGCTGGTCAAGACGGCCCTAGGCGACCTAGAGGAGTCAAGGTGGCACTTTTGTGGCCCTTTGGCGGGAAAAGACAGCCCTAGTCGGGTCATAGCGGCACAGGGCTGGTCAAGGTTGCCCCTTGGCGGCCCTAGGCGAGTCAAGGTGGGTCCTTAGTGGCCTTAGACGGGTCAAGGCGACCCCTTGGCAGCCTAAGACGGGTGAACGTGGCCCCTTGGAGGCCCAAGCCAAGTTAAGGTAGCTCCTTGGTGGCCCGAGATAGGTCAACGTAACCTCTTGGTGGGCCTAGGAGGGTCAAGGTGGGCAAGGCGGGCAAGGCGTTTTGGCTCGAATTGGGTGAAACTTGAATCGCGCGAGTTATTTAGGCTCAATCGCGAGTAAATTGATAAAAGACAAGGATTTTTGAAGTCAGAATGGTTTAATATATGTTAGTAGGTGTCTGTAAGCACAGAGAAAGGAAAAAGTCGGAGTTTAAAAAAAAAGTGTACAGGCTGGTCAAGGCGGCCCTAGACGGGTCAAGGCGGCCCATTGGTGGCTTTAGATGGGTGAACGTGACACCTTAACGGCACTAGCCGGGTCAAGGCGGCTCCTTGGTTGACCTAGATGGGTCAAGGCGGCCTCTTAGCGGCCCTAAACGGGTCAAGGCGACCATTTGGTGGCCCAAGATGGGTTAAGGTGGCACTAGGCTGGTAAAAGCGGACCCTTGGGTTAAGGTGGCACTAGGCGGGTAAAGGCGACCCTTGGCGGGTTAAGGCGGCCCTAGACTGGTCAAGGCGGCTCATTGGTGGCCCTAGGCAGGTTAAGGCGGATCAAGCCGACCGCCACCCTAGACGTGTCTTGGCAACCCCTAGACGGATCAAGGCGACCCCTTAGAGGGTCAAGACGGCCCCTTTGTGGCACCTAAGAGGGTTAAGGCGGCCCTTTGTGGCACCTAGGCGGGTCTAGGCCGGTCAAGGCAGCCCTTAGCTGCATTAAATGGGTCTTGGCAGGCCCTTCGCGGCTCAACCCTAGGCGGGTCAACGCGGTTGCTTGGTGACCGTACACAAGTTAAGGTGGTCCTTCTCGAACAGACAAAACAAAAAAATGTCGAGTCGATTTTTTTATATGATTTTTCAAAGTCAATATGAAAACTGAGAATGAGACTCAATATGAAGACCTTTAGCAGCCCTAGGCAGGTCAAGATGCTCTCATGGTGGCCCTAGGCGGGTCAAGGCGACCCATTAACGTCTTTGGCGGGTCATGGTGGCTTAAATATTGACCATTTGTAATAAAAAAAAAATGTGAATTTTCAACAAAAACCTCTTAAGTTATGAATGTCTAACCTAATGGGAGCTTACTTCTGAATTTTCTCAAATTTTAATTTTTTTCGTCAAAAACTCGTTTTTCCCCAGAAATTGTGGGTATAGCTCACGTTTTTCGGGTTAAAAACGCATGATCTAATTTTTTTAACAAAAAATTTCTCACATTTTAGTCCGGATGTTTTAGCATTTCTCGAACTAACCGAACAAAAAAAAATGTTGAGCCGATTTTTTTATATAATATTTCAAACTCAACATGAAAACTGAGAATGCGACAAATATTGACCTTATGTAATGGAAAAAATATGATTTTCGACAAAAATCTCTTAAGTTATGAATGTCTAACCTAATGGGAGCCAAATTCTCAATTTTCTCCAACTTTAATTTTTTCGTCAAAAACTCGTTTTTCCCCGAAAATTGTGGGCTTAAACTCGTTTTTCGAGTTAAAATCGTATTTTGTGATTTTTCATAAAAAATTTCTCACATTCTAGTCCGGATGTTTTACCACTTCTCGAACTGACAGGAAAAAAAAATAGTCGAGCCGATTTTTTTATTATGATTTTTCAAAGTCAATATGAAGACTGAGAATGAGACTCAAATACTGGCCTTAAGTAAGGGAAAAAATGTGATTTTTCGACAAAAACCTCTCAAGTTATGAATGTCTAACCTAATGGGAGCATACTTCTAAATTTTCTCCAACTTTAATTTTTTCGTTCAAAAACTCGTTTTTCCCGGAAACTGTGAGCTAGCACACATTTTTTGAGTTAAAAAAGAATTTTGTGTTTTTTTCTCAAAAATTTCTCACATTTTAGTTTGGATGGTTTAGCACTTCTCGAACTGATCGAATAAAAAAATGTTGAGCCGATTTTTTTATATGATTTTTTAAAGTCAATATGAAGACCGAGAATGCGACAAATATTCCTTATGTAATGGAAAAAATGTGATTTTTTTGACAAAAATCTCTTCAGTTATGAATGTCTGACCCAATGGGAGCCTAATTCTCAATTTTCTCCACCTTTAATTTTTTCGTCAAAAACTCGTTTTTCCTCGGAAATTGTGGGTTATAACACACGTTTTTCGAGTTAAAATTGCATTTTGTGATTTTTTCATAAAAAATTTCTCACATTTTAGTCCGGATGTTTTAGGACTTCTCGAACTGACCGAACAAAAAAATGTCGAGCCAATTTTTTTATATGATTTTTCAAAGTCAATATGAAGACCGAGAATATGACTCAAATATTAACCTTATGTAATGGAAAAAATGTGATTTTTCGACAAAAACCTTTTAAGTTATGAATGTGTAACCTAATGGAAGCCTACTTCTGAATTTTCTCCAACTTTAATTTTTTTCGTCAAAAACTCGTTTTCCCCCAGAAACTGTGGGCAGCACACGTTTTTCGGGTTAAAAACGCATATTCTTATTTTTTTCACAAAAAATATCTCACATTTTAGTCTGGAAGTTTTGGCACTTCTCGAACTGATCAAACAAAAAAATGTCGAGCTGATTTTTTTATATGATTTTTCTCCAACCTAGGCGGGTCTTAGTAGCCTTTGGCAAGTCATGGCGACCTTTGCGGCCCTTTTCGGGTAAAGGCGGCCCAAAACTGGTCAAGGCGGCCCCTTGGCGGGTCATGGCGGCCCTAAGTGAGTCAAGGTGGGCTTAGGCGGGTTAAGGCAACCCTAAGGGGAATTAAGACGGTCCCTTTACGGCCCTAGGCGGGTCAAGGCGGCCCATGGCGGTGCAACGTGGGTCAAGGAGGCCCATTAGTGGCCCAAGACGGGTCTAGGCGGGTCAAGGCATCCCCTTGGCGGGTCAAGGCGGCCCCTAGACGGTCCTAGGAGTGTTAAGGCAACCCCTTATCAGCCTCTTGGCGGGTCAAAGCGGGCCTTAGGGAGGTTAAAGCGGCCTTAAGCATGTAAAGGCAGCCCCTTGGGGTGGGTCAAGATGACCCCTTGCCTGGTCAAGGCGGGTTAAGGCGGCCCCTTTGCGGCCCTATACGGGTCTTGGAAGGCTTTGGCGGGTCAAGACAATCGATTTTTTTATATGATTCTTCAAAATCAATATGAAAACCGAGAATGCGACTCAATATGAAGTCCTTTAGTGGCCATAAGCGGCAGGTCAATATGAAGTTCTTTGGCGGCCCCTGGCGACCCTAGACAAGTCAAGGTGGCCCAATGGCGACCCTAGGCGAGTCAAGGCGGCACCTTGCAGGCCCTAGACGGGTCTAGGCGCGTCAAGGGTGGCCTTAGGCGGGTCAAGGCGGCCCTTTGCGGCCCTAGACAGGTCATGGCAGGCCCTGGGAGGGTCAAGGCGGCCTTTGCCCCCCTAGAAGTGTGTAGACTGGAATTTGCGGCCCTAGGCGGATCAAGGTGGGTTAAGGCGGGTCAAGGCGGGCCAATGCAGGTTAAGGCGGGGCAAGGCAGCCTTACGCGTGTAAAGGCAGCCCCTTGGCAGGTCAAGACGGTCCTTTCGACGGTTAAGACGACCCTACGAGGGTCAAGCCAACCCTTTGGTGGGTCCAGAAGGCTCTAGGCGGCCCCTTGGTGGCCCTAGGCGGGTCAAGGCAGCCTC
>NC_020493.1:860631-865113 GCF_000184155.1 Fragaria vesca subsp. vesca | reverse complement strand
CAAGGAGGCCCCAGTTGGGTCTCGACGGGCCTTAAGGACGTCAAAACAACCTTAGGCGTGTAAAGGCGGCCCCTCAGCGGCCTAAGACGGGTGTCCTCTTAGCGGCCAAGGCGGCCCTACGAGGCTCCTTTGCGAGTCAAGATGGCCCCTTCAAGGTTTAAGCGGCCCTAGGGGGGTCAAGGGGACCGTAGAAGGCCCTTTGGTGGCCTTAGGCGGGTCAAGGTAGCCGCTTAACGGGTGAAGGCGGCCCCATAGCGGTCTTACACGGGTTAAGGCGTCCCATTACCGGCTCTTGGCGAGTCAAGGCGGCCCCTTGGTGGCCCAAGACGGGTCCAGGTGGCCTCTTGGTGGCCTACACGGGTCAAGGAAGCCCTATACGGGCCTATGAGAATCAGGGCATCCCTTTGGTAGGTAGGCAGCCCCTTGACGGGTGAACGTGGCCCCGTGGTGGCACTAGACGGGTCTAGGAGGGTCAAGGCGGCCTCCTGGTGGCCCTAGGAAGGTCAAGGCGGCCCCTTGGCGGGTCAAGACGTCCCCTTGGCGGCCATAGGCATGTAAAGGCAGCCCCTTGGCAGGTCAAGACGTCCCCATAAACGCCCTATGCAGGTCATGGTGGGCCCTTGGGAGGTCAAAACAGACCTAGGCTTGTAAAGGCAGCCTCCTGGCAGGTCAAGACGTCCCTTTGGTGGCCCTAGGCGTTTCAAAGCCGCCCCTAGGCGGGTCAAGGGGTGTAAATGCAGCCCCTTAGCGGTTCTAGGTGGGTCATGGTGCCCCCTTGGCTACCCTAGGAGGGCCGAGAATGGCCGAGGAGGGTCAAGGTGGCCTAAGACAGGCCAAGACGGATCAAGGCGACCTAAGGCGGGCAGGCTGGTTATGACGGCCATAGCGGTCTTACACGGGTCAGGGCTAGGAGGGTCAAGGCGTGTAAAGGCAGCCCCTTAACAGATCATGGCGAGTCATGGCGACTTCTTAGCGTGTCAAGACGTCCCTTGGCGGCCTCTTAATGCCCCTAGACGGGTTAAGGTGTGTAAAGGCAGCCCCTTCGCGGTCCAAGACGGATCAAGACGGGCCAAAGCGGGTAAAAGGCAGCCCCTTGGCGTGTCAATGCGGCTCCCTTGGCGGCCCTAAGAATGTCAAGGCGGCCTCTTAGTGGCCCTAGACGGGTCAAGGCGTGTAAAGGCAGCCCCTTCGCTGTCTAAGGAGGGCCAAAGCGGGTCAAGGCGAGCAAAATCGGGTCAAGGCAGGTCAAGGCCGCCCAAGGCGGTCCAAACAGGGTCAAGGCGGGCCAATGTGGGTCAAAGCGGCCCAAGGCAGGTCAAGGTAGCCCCTTGGCGGCTTTAGGCGGGTCATTTGGGCCCTTGGGAGGTCAAAACGTCAAAACATACCTAGGCGTGTAAAGACAGCCCCTTGGTAGGTCAAGACGTCCCCTTGGCGGCCCTAGGCATTTCAAGGCAGCCCCCTTGGCGGCCCTAGGTGGGTTATGGCTCCCCCTTAGCTGCCCTAGGTGGGCCGAGAAAGGTCAAGGCGGCGTAAGGCGAGCTAAGACGGGTCAAGGCGGTCTAAGACGGGTAATGGCGGGTTACTACGGCCCTTGGCGGCCCTACACGGGTCAAGGTGGCCCTAGACGGGGCTAAGAGGGTAAAGGCGTGTAAAAGCAGCTCCTTGACAGGTCATGGCGAGTCATGGCGGCTTCTTGGCTTGTTAAGACGTCCCTTTGGCGGCCCTAGGCGTGTCAAGGCGGCTCCCTTGGCGGCCCTAGGAACTATTGGCGGCCCTAGACGGGTCAAGGTGTGTAAAGGCAGCCCCTTGGCGGTCCAAGGCGGGTCAAGGCGGGCTAAGGCAGCCCAAAGAAGGCTAAGGCGGGTCAAGGCAGTCTAAGGCAGGTCACGGCGGCACTAGGCAGCCCCTTGGCAGGTCTAGGAGGGTCAAGGAGGCCCAACGCTGTTCAGGGCGGGTCAAGGCGGTTCAAGGCGGTCCAAGGCGGGTCAACGCATCCCCTTGGCTGGTCTAGGAGGGTCAAGGCGTGTCAAGGCAGCCCCTTGGCGGCCCTAGGCAGGTCAAGACGGCCTCTTGGCGGCTCTAGACGAGTCAAGATGGCCCTAAGCAGGCCTAGTAGGGTCAAGGCGTGTAAAGGCATCCCCTTGGTGGGTCATGGCGCCCCTTTAGCTGCCCTAGGTGGGCCTAGAAGAGCTGAGGAGGGTCAAGGAGGTTCAAGACGAGTAAAGGAGGCACAAGACGAGTCAAGGCGGCCCTAGAAGGGTCATAGAGACCCCTTGGCGAGTCATGGCGGCCCTAGAAGGGTCATAGAGACCCCTTGGCGAGTCATGGCGGCTTCTTGGTGGTCCCTTGCAGATTTAGGGGGTCAAGGCTGCTCTAAGAGGGTCAAGGCGGTTCAAGGCAGGTAAAGGCGGGTCAAGGTGGGTCAAAGCGGTCCAAGGTGGGTCAAGGCGGGCCATGGCAGGTCAAGACAGGTCAAGGCGAGTCAAGACGGCCCAAAACGGGTCGAGGCAGGTCAAAGTGGTCCCATGGCGACTGTAGGAATCCTTTGGCGGCCCTAGGTGGGTCATGGGGTGCCCTATGGAGGTCAAAACAGCCAAGGCGGGTTAAGGTGGGCCAAGGAGCTGCCTAAGGTTGTCCAAGGCGGGTTAAGGCGGGTCAAGGTGGCCCCATGGCGGCCCTAGGCAGCTCCTTGGCGGGTCTGGGATGGTCAAGGCGGGTCTTGGAGGGTCAAGGAAGCCCAAAGCGGTTCAAGGCGGGTCATGGCGGGCCAAGGCGGTCCAAGGCGACCCATGGCGGGTCAAGGCGACCCAAGGTGGGTCATGGCAGGTTTTAAGGAGGTCAAAACAACCCTAGGCGTGTAAAGGCAGCCCTTTGGCAGGTCAAGACGTCCCCTTGGCTGCCCTAGGCGTGTCAAGGTGGCCTGTTGGCGGCCCTAGGCAGGTCAAGGTGGCCTCCTAGCAGCCCTAAACGGGTCAAGGTGGCCCTAGGCAGGCCTAGGACGGTCAAGGCATGTAATGGCAGCCCCTTGGCGGCTCTAGGTGGGTGATGGTGCCCCCTTAGCTTCCCCAGGTGGGCCTAGAAGGGTCAAGGAGGGTCAAGGCGGCCCAACACAGGTCAAGGCGGCCTAAGGCGAGGCAAGGCAGGTTAAGGCGGCCCCTTGGCTGCCCTAGAAGGTCATAGGAGAGTCAATGGCGGCTTCTTGCTAGATATCAACGTTGACGAGACCGCGACGAAGCTATCCACTCTGGTCGTGCTCGTTGTCGTGGCTGAAATCCGAAGATCGTCGGAGGACCCAGAAATCCTTCTCTCCTTCTTTTCTCTCTCGTCGGAACTTCTTTTCGAATGAACACATAGAGGCTAGGGACGATGAGACGAAGCTGTTGACACCGGTTGGACGCCGAGAGGTGGCTAGACGACAGAGAACGATCGATGCTCCGTCGACGCTGAGAGGTTGGAGATAGGAGACAAAGTCGGTCTGGACTCGATCTAATCAAGTCCAAGTTGATCCACATCAATATATGATCTTAAATGGACGGCCCAGATTTTGCGGTTAAAAATTTAACGGTCCAGATGCAGCTGACTCTAATTTATATTTTTAATTAAATTTTTGGATAATACCAAACTTTCAAAAATCATTAAAAATAGCTCCGATGTCCGAAAACACTTCTGTAAAATCCTACGAACTCATAACAACGTCTAGTTTTGTCCTACGGATCGAAAGACAAAATTTAACAAACTAAAATTCCGAATAATTTTCGAAAGCTAGTAAGAAAATCATGAATAATAGAAATTGACATAAAAATAACTCGATAAACATTTTTCTTTTAAAAATAGAAATTCAATCTGATATGTCACAATACCTCATTTTCTTTTGAAACTAAGGTTTCCGATGTCAATATGAGAAGAATTGAAGAGAACATAATCTTAAAAAGTCACTCAATAGCAATTAAAAAAATATTTCAACAGCTTTACCAACACGGCACGCGTGAGTTTATTTAGGCCCGATTGTGAGTAAATTGATAAAAGACATAGATTTTTAGAATGGTTCACTATATGTTAAGAGGTGTCTGTAAGCACACCCGAACGGAAAAAGCCGGAGGCTAAAAAAAAGTGAAACTGGGTAGAAACCCGTGTGTTATAGCAAAGGGTTTTGGGTCGAATTGGGTGAAGCTTGAAATGAGGGACAATACCTCATTTTATTTTGAAACTAAGGTTTCCAATGTTAATATGAGAAGAATTAAAGAGAACATAATTTTAAAAAGTCAGTCAATACCAATTAAAACAACAATTTCAACAGTTTTACAAAACACGGCACGCATGAGTTTATTTAGGCCCGATCGCGAATAGATTGATAAAATACACGGATTTTTAAAGCTAGAATGGTTCACTATATTTTAAGAGGTGTCTGTAAACACAATCGAACAGAAAAAACCGCAGGCCCCAAAAAAGTGAACTGGACAGAAACTCATGTGCTTTAGCAGA
>NC_020493.1:855510-859794 GCF_000184155.1 Fragaria vesca subsp. vesca | reverse complement strand
GTGAAACTTATCAGAAACTCGTGTGCTATAGCAAATGGTTTTGGCTCAAAATAGGTGAAATTTGAAATGACTGACAATACCTCATTTTCTTTTAAAATTTAGGTTCCTGGTGTCAATATGAAAAGAATTGAAGAGAACGAAATCTTGGAAAGTCACTCAATACCAATTAAAATAGCAAATTCAACAGTTTTACAAAACCCGGCACGCGTGGGTTATTTAGGCCCGATCGCGAGTAAATTGATAAAAGACACGGATTTTTGAAGCTAAAATGGTTCACTATATGTTAGCAGGTGTCTGTAAGCACACCTGAACGAAAAAAGCCGGAGGCCCAAAGAAAGTGAAACTGGGCAGAATTGAGTGAAATTTGAAATGAGGGGCAATACCTCATTTTCATTTAATAATAAGGTTTCCGGTGTCAATATGAAAAGAAATGAAGATAACGGAATCCTGGGAAGTCACTCAATACCAATTAAAACAGGAATTTCAACAGCTTTAGTAAACACTACACGCATGAGTTTTTTTTAGAGCCGATAGCGAGTAAATTGATAAAAGACACGGATTTTTAAAGCTAGAATTGTTCACTATATGTTAGGAGGTGTTTGTAACCACACCCGAACGAGAAACACCAGAGGCTCAAAAAAAGTGAAACTTGCCAGAAACTCGTGTAGCAAGGGATTTTGGCTCGAATTGGGTGAAACTTTAAATGAGGGACAATATCTCATTTACTTTTGAAACTAAGGTTTTCGATGTCAATATGAGAAGAATTGAAGAGAACATAATCTTAAAAAGTCACTCAATACCAAATAAAACAACAATTTCAATAGCTTTATAAAACACGGCACGTGTGAGTTTACTAAGGTCCGATCGCGAGTAAATTGATAAAAGACATGGATTTTTGAAGCTAGAATAGTTCAATATATGTTAGGACGTGTTTATAAGCACACCCAAACGAAAAAAGCCGGCCTCCCAAAAAATGTGAAATTAGCTAGAAACTCATATGCTATAGCAAGTGGTTTTGGCTCGAATTTGGTGAAATTTGAAACGAGGGGCAATACCTCATTTTCTTTTAATACAAAGGTTCCCGGTTACAATATCAAAAATATTGAAGAAAACGGAATCTTCGAAAGTCACTCAATACCAATTAAAACAACAATTTCAACAGTTTTAGAAAAAATAAGGCACGCGTGAGTTTATTTAGGCCCGATCGCGAGTAAATTGATAAAAGCCACAGATTTTTGAAGGTAGAATTGTTCACTATATGTTAGCAGATGTCTGTAAGCACACCCGAATGGAAAAAGACGGAAGCCCAGAAAAAGTAAAACTAGGCAGAAACTCGTGTGCTATAGCATAAGGTTTTGGCTCGAAATGGGTGAAACTTGAAATGAGCGACAATACCTCATTTTCTTTTAGGACTAAGGTTTCCGATGTCAATATCAGTAGAATTGAAGATAACATAATCTTAAAAATTCACTCAATAACAATTAAAACAACAATTTCAACAGTTTTACAAAACACGGCACGCATGAGTTTGTTTAGGCCCGATCGCGAGTAAATTGATAAAAAACACGTATTTTTGAAGCTAGAATGGTTTACTATATGTTAGAAGGTGTCTGTAAGCACACCCAAATAGAAAAAGCCGGAGGCCCAAAAAAAAGTGAAACTGGGCAGAAACTCGTGTGCTATAGCAAGAGATTCTAGCTCGAATTAGGTGAAACCTAAAATGAGGGACAAGACCTCATTTTCTTATGAAACTAAGGTTTCCGATGTCATTATGAGAAGATTTGAAGAGAACAAAATCCTAAAAAGTCACTCAATACCAATTAAAACAATAATTTCAACAGCTTTACAAAACATGGCAGGCGTGAGTTATTTAGGCACAATCGCGGGTCAAGGCGGGCCAAAGTGGGTCAAGACGGCTCAAAGCGGGCCAAGGCGGGTTAAGGCGGCCCCTTGGCGTCCCTAGAAGGGTGATGGAGACCCCTTGGCGAGTCATGGCAGCTTCTTGGTAGCCCTAAGGGGGTCTAGGAGGGTCAAGGCGGCCCAAGGCGAGTCATGGCGGCCAAAGGCAGTTCAAGGCGAGTAAAGACGGCCCAAGGCGAGTCAAGGTGGCTCCATGGCGACCCTAGCAAGCCCCTTGGCAGGTCAAGGTGGCTGATCAAGGTGGTTCCATGGCTACCCTAGCAAGCCCCTTGGCGGGTCTAGGAGGGTCACAGCGGCCCTAGGAGGGTCTAGGAGGGTCACAGCGGCCCTAGGCTGGTCTAGGAAGGTCAAGGCGACCCAAGGCGGTTAAGGTGGGCAAAGGCGGTCCAAGGCGGCCCAAGCTGGTTCAAGGAGAGTAAGGACGGGCAAAGGTGGGCCAAGGTGGGTTAAGGCGGACCAAGGCGAGTAAAGGCTGGGCAAAGGCGGTCCAAGGTAGCCACTTGGCAGGTCTAGGAGGGTTAAGGCGGCCCATGGCAGTTAAAGGCGAGTCAAGGGGGCCAAGGCGGCCCAAGCGAGCCAAGACGGGTCAAGACGGGCCAAGGCGTTCCAAGGCGGGTCAATACGGGCCAAGGCGGGTTAAGGCGGCCCCCCTTGGCGGCCTTGGAAGGGTCATGGAGACCCATTGGCTAGTCATGGCGGCTTCTTGGTGGCCCAAGGCGGGTCTAAGAGGGTCAAGGCGGCCTTAGGCAGGTCATGGCGTCCCATTGGCGAGTCATGGCGGCTTCTTGGTGGCCCTAGGCGGGTCTAGTAGGGTCAAGGCGGCCCAAAGCGGGCAAGGCTGTCCAAGGCGCCCCCTTGGCTGGCCTAGGTGGGCCTAGAAGAGCCGAGGAGGGTCAAGGCGGTTCAAGGCGGGTAAAGGCGGCACAAGGCAAGTCAAGGCGGCCCATGGCGGCTCAGGCGGGTCAAGGTGGCCCCATGGCGGACATAGGCAGCCCCTTGGCGGTCCTAGGCGAGTCATGGCAGCCCTAGGGAGGTCAAAACAGCCCTAGGCATGTAAAGGCAGCCATTTAGCTGGTCAAGATGTACCCTTTGCGGCCCTAGGCGTGTCAAGGCGGCCCCTTTGGCGACCCTAGGAATGTCAAATCGTGTAAAGGCAGCCCCTTGGCGGGCCTTAGGTGGGTCATGGCGCCCCCTTGGCTGCCCTACGTTGGCCTAGTAGAGCCGACGAGGGTTAAGGCGGCCCAAGACGGGTCTAGGTGGCCTAAGGCGGGCCAAGGCGGGTTAAGGCGGCCCCTTGGTTGCTCTAGACGGGTCAAGACGTGTAAAGGCAGCCCTTTAGCGGCCCTAGGTGGGTCATGGCGCCTCCTTGGCTGCCCTAGGTGGGACTAGATGGGTCGAGGAGGGTCAAGGCGGCCTAAGGTGGGCCAACACGGGTTAAGGCGGTCCCTTGGAGGCCCTAGACAGGCCTACGAGGGTCATATCAACGCCTTGTCGAGTCTTGGCGGCTTCTTGGTGGCACTAGACGGCCCAAGGCGATTCAAGGCGGGTCAAGGCAGTCCAAGGCAAGTCAAGGCGGGTCAAGACGGTCCAAAGCGGGTCAAGGCTTCCCAAGACGGTTGCGGGTCAAGGCGTGTAAAGGTAGCCCCTTGACAGGCCAAGGCGTGTCATGGCTCCCCCTTGGCTGCCTTAGGTGGGCCTAGAAGGGCTGAGGAGGATCAAGGCAGCCTAAGGCGGGCCAAGGGGGGTTAAGATAGCCCTACAGGGGTCATGGTTGCCCTAGGCTGGGATAGGAGGGTCAAGGCGTGTAAAGGCAGCCGCTTGACAGTTCATGGCGAGTCATGACAGCTTATTGGAGGGCCTAGGAATGTCAAGGCGGCATCTTGGAGGCCCTAGATGGGTCAAGCCGTGTAAAGGCAGGTCCAAGACGAGTCAAGGTGGCCCCATGACGGCCCTAGGCAGCCCCTTGGTGGGTCTTTGGAGGGTCAAGGCGGCCCATGCAGTTCAAGGCGGGGCAAGGCGGCCCAAGATGGGTCAAGGCCGCCCAAGGCGGTTCAATGCGGCCCAAGGCGGGTCTAGAAATCCCCATAGCTACCCTAAGCAGCCCCTTGGCGAGTCTTTGGAGGGTCAAGGCGGCCCAACGCGGGTCAAGGCAGCCCAAGGCGGTTCAATGCGACCCAAGGCGGGTCTAGGCGGCCCTAGGCAGCCCCTTGGTGGGTCAAGGCGTGTCAAGGTACCCCCTTGGCGGCCCTAGGCAGGTCAAGGCGGCCTCTTGGCGGCTGTAGAAGGGTCAAGGTGGCCTTAGGCAGGCCTAGGAGGGTCAAGGCCTGTAAAGGCTACCCTTGGCGGCCCTAGGTGGGTCATGGC